>NC_133662.1:234913782-235068399 GCF_037893015.1 Macrotis lagotis | reverse complement strand
AGTTTTAGGAAAGCAAATTCCTCTTGAAAAGTTTCAGAAAAAAGAGAAAAAGAAATTAGTTGAGGGAAGTAGTAAGTTTTATACCATGAAAATGGGGTGGAATTTGATGGACTAGGGTTTTAAATGCTAATTCTACTGCTTATTACTCATATGACCTTGGACAAGTCAACTAAAACTCTCTGGGTTTCTGTTTCCCTGTCTGTAGAAGGGGGTTGTGAACTAGTCTCCTCTATGGTTCCTTTTAGTCCTCGTTCTATTATCTTATGACCATTTGTATTGTCTTTTATATGGGTGTATACCTAGCACTGGACAAAGACAAGCCATGAAAGTCTCCGTCCTCTAGAACCTTATATTCCACTGTGGGTGGTATAATGTGTGCATTATATTAATGTCATAAGTGCCATTAGCACTTATAATAAATGTTTATTGAATCAAATTGACATTGAAAATATAAAGGAGAAAAATGATATGATCTCTGCCCTCAATGTGTTTACATTCTTCAGGGTTGAAATGAGATTGAACAATGCAACCAATGGATTGATTTATTCATGTTGTGCCATCTTACTCTGAATTTGTCCTGAGGCAGTAAAGGTGTATGTCTTAGGAACATAGTATCATACATAAGGATCTCCAAGGGATCTTAAATATCATTTAGTCTACTCACCTCTTTTATTAATATACAGATGAGGAAACTAAGGTGCCAAGAAATTAATTGACTTACCCAGAGTCACACTGGTACAAATTGGTAGGATTGGAATTTCAACCTGAGCTCTTTGATTCTATTCACTTTACCTCACTGCCTCACCAAAGCTTGGGAAAGGTTGAGGGTAGTTGGGGTATGGATGGAAAGAATGCATCAGAAAAGAAGAAGAAAAATCAGAATGGTACAAAGAAGTAGAGAATTGATAAATTCAGAGACCAGGAAAAAAAGAAAATGCAATTGACTAGAGGAGAATGGGAAAACTCATATAATCAGTTTATAGATTGCCAATTAAAATGGATGACAACTTTGACCTGGAAGAAAAAATAAAGCCGAGAATTTGTTGTGAATTGATGGCCCTGGCTTCAAGAGAATTCAAGTTCAAATCTGACTTTAGACACTTAACACTTGCTAGCTGCATGCCCTTGGGGCAAACCACTTAACCCTGATGGCTTTGCAGCCAGGATAATCTCCAGTCATCCTGATTCATATCCAGCTACTGGATCCAAATGGTTCTGGAGGAGAAAGTGAGGCTGATGACTTTGCATAACACCCCCTCACTCCAATCCAATTCGTGTGCTTGTCATGGCATCACCTCCCCCCAATGTCAAGGTCTTCTTTGAAAATGAAGGACAGACAACAACAAACAACTGTAAGGTGAGTGCAATACCATCATCATTACCTCTCTGGACCTCAGTTCCTTATTTGCAAAATGGGACTGAATGACCTATGGCTAAAATGCTATGATAGTCATGATTCAGTACTAAAGTTGAAAGACTTCAAATCCATCACCCTCATTTTACAGAAGGGGAAGCTGAGTCTCTGAGAAGAAAAGTGACTTGTCAAGAGTCATATCACTAGTTCATTATTTTTACTGTGACACACTATGTCTAAAATCCAGTTCTTCCAACTCTCCCCCATAGTCCACTTTCAGGAGTGGGCTATTTTACCCCCCCCCAAAATGTTAATAAGTATTCTACTAAATCCCAGCAGCCATTTGTATGGGGAATAGCCAATAGACATTCTTTTCTTTCTCATTACTATGTGTGAATGAAAATAATGAGCTTAGTGGCTACATATCCCAGATTGCAAAAATAATGTGGCCATTTGTCACTTGTGGCTGCCTAGTTCTTCTCTATCAACACTGGTTGTGGGCAAGTCTATGCATATAGATTGCACTATTCTAGTCTTTATTCAGCAGAAGGATTTTTAGACAGTTAGCTATCCAAAATCAGGGCTCTGTGGCCAGTGGGGCCAGAACAAAAAGGAGGAGGAATTGACCAGGTTTATGTCAGCTATGGCATCATATTTTAGGAGACATTTTATTGAAATGGAGAAATTCCTACAGGAAGGTAAAAAGGGATGATAAAGGATCTGGAAACCATTTCCTATGGAGAAAGGTTTGGCTTACAGAATCAATCAATCAATGAATCAGCCAATAAATGGACATTTATGTTTGGAGAATCAAGCAACCAGTCTCCAAACATTCATCTAGTGCTTACTTTTGGAGCCACATAGAAGAAAACATTCAAAGAAGCAAAATAACGGTATTCAAATAGTCGACTAGTTGCTAATTGGAAAAAAAAAAGGAGGGGACTCATTCTATGTCATTCCAGAAGGCAGCATTAGGACCAATGGTGGAAGTTATAAAGAGGCAAATTTTAACTCAGTAAAAGGAAGTATGTTGAGTCAACTGAAGCCATCTGAAAATGGAGCGGGCTGCCTGATAAGAAAGTAAGTGCCCATTATTGTAAATGTCAAAGAATCACCCCACCAAAAGGATATTGTGGGGATTATTGGGCTCATATTTTATGAAATGGAAGAATTTTTGGGGGGCTATCTCATCCAACCCTCTCATTTTATAGTTCAGTTGAGTTCCAGGGAGATTAAACGAAAGGTGTTACTCTCCTAGTAGCATTTGAACTCAACTTCTCTAATCCGAGTCATTACTCTCCTGTCTCAAGTAAGGGTTAAATTAGATGTGAAGTGAGGTTCCTTTTATCTTTAAGATTCTTTAAAACTAAACTTGGGAGTAAGATTATCCAAATAGCATCCTGACTGACCCCTTTTTCTGACTATAGGTGAATCGAGTGGTGTGGGGGAGTCAAGGGTCCTGTTCTAGCCTAAACTTTCATAACAGCCTAGAATTTAGATTATTTTCTGTCCCAGATGAGTTGCTGAGTTCTTCCTTTTCAGGCATCTCCTCTCCTCTCATTTTGTGCTTCCTCTCTTCTGATCTGGGGCAGTCTATCTTGGAATGTCTATCTCATTGCCTTTCACTTATTATTCATTTTTTAACCACCATAAAAGTAGAGAAGAATATATCAGGGATGGAAGGATCATTCTGGATCTCATTATTCTTTTTATTCATTTCTCTTACTTTTTTCCCACTGAAGGAGACAAGAATGAACTAAGGAGGGGCGGCTAGGTGGCGTAGTGGATAAAGCACTGGCCTTGGAGTCAGGAGTACCTGGGTTCAAATCCCATCTGAGACACTTAATAATTACTTAGCTGTGTGGCCTTGGGCAAGCCACTTAACCCCATTTGCCTTGCAAAAACCTTAAAAAAAAGAAAAGAATGAACTAAGGATAAAGACGACATTTCAAGGCTGGTAGTGATTAGGATAGGAGGGAAGCCAACTCCGTTTGTTCCTTTGCCCACTTCCAGACCTAATATAAAGCTCAGGTTTAGTCACAATTCCTAGAGAAATCTATGAGGACCAATATTTGTTCCTTTATTTCCCAGATCCATAATCACCTTCCCCTTCCAAAGAACATTATCTGTTAAATGCAGAGAGATACATCCAAAGGGAGCCAGTCATGTCTTACAAATTTCTCTGAGAGACCCTAAGGAAGAAAAATGTGAGCCAGATGTCCTAACATGGCTCGAATGTTAAACTTGGGGTTGTTATTGTTCAGTCATTTCAGTAATGCCCAACTTCATGACCCCATTTAGAGTTTTCTTGGCAAGGGCACTGGAGTAGTTTGCCATTTTTTTTCCTGCTCATTTTTACAGATGAGGAACTTGAGACAAACAGGGCTAAGTGACTTATCCAAGGTCACAAAGCTAGCATGTGTCTGGAAGATGAATTTTACTGACTTCAGGACTAGCACTCTATTCACTGGGACATCTAGGTACCCCTAAACTTGGAATTAGAAAGGACTGAACTTAAATTTTGTCTCAGACACTTTCTAGCTGTGTGATCTTAGCCAAATTATTTAGCCTCTCTCATCCCTCATTTCCTTATATTTAAAATAGGGATAACAATAGCACCCACATGACAGTGCTTTTATGAAGATCAAAATAGTCAGCATATATGAAGAGCTTTAAAAATCTGAAAACAGCAAAAGATTCTGGGAAGATGGCAAACTAGGTCAGAAAATCCCAAACTCTTCAGATTTCCTCCACTAACAAGTCAAAAGAAAACAAGTCAGGGTGAAAGTAGAATAGCAACAAACAAAAGTTGAGATAGAACAGTATTCTTTCTGAGACACCTGGAGAAGATTCAAACAAAATCCCTAGACAGAGGTTCCCCTGGCTGAACGAAGAGCCAATATCTACAGGCTAACACCCTGAAATAGCAAGAGCAGAACCCTAGGGGCAGCCAGCTTGAAAGACAGTTTTCACCTCAACCACAGGAATTTTCACCTCCTGGTGAAATAAGGGTCTCAGGAATGAACATCTGGCATGGGGATGAGAGAGAACTTCTGCTGATAAGGCCAGGTCCAGTTGAGCAGGTGAGATAAGGGAACCAGCACATGCCTGGTGAGGGCAGAAGTGGTGGCATGGGGATGCTGCTAGCTGTGAACATCTATAGGAGAACTGAGTTCTCAATCTTGGTTCCAGGCCAGAGAGAGGATGTCAAGGTTATAGTCCCTGGAGGGTTCTCAGGGAGTAACATCATTTCCAGCTATGGCTTGGAGGGAAAAAGGAGTGCATAGGTTGGGCCCAGGATAAAACTCCTGAGGGCAGAAACACCATTCTCCATACCGCAGGACTAGGTGAATGGAAGAAAAAGCTGTCATCTTTTAAAAATTGAGTAAACAAAGGAGAAAGAATCCAGCCATAAACAGTAACTATGGAATAGAGAAGACTTGGGTCCGTCTTCAGAAGAAAATGTTGAAGGAAAAAAAGTCTCTTCTACCCCAAGGAGTAGCACCAAATGGCTACCTATTCAAAAGGCATTCATAGAGGAACTCAAAAAAGACTTTAAAAATCAAATATGAGAGATTGAGGAAAAACTAAAAAAGAAAATAAAGACAATTCAAGAAAAACAAGAAAATTGTGAAAAGGAAATAAACCAACTGGCAAAGGAAATCTAGAATATTAAGGAAGGAAATGACTAGTTGAAAATTAGATTTGAGCAAGGGAAGTCAGTGAAACTATAAGAGACAAAGAAATAATAAAACAAAATATAAAGAATGAAAAGATAGTAAAGAAGGTGAAATACCTCACAAGAAAAACAATAGATTTGAAGAACAGATAAAGAAAATAAAACAAGAATAATTGGACTATCTGAGAGCTACAATAAAAAATAATATTGCTAGAGTAATACAAGAAATAATTAAACAAAATTGTCTTGAGGTGTTAAAACAAGAGAGAAAAGTAGAACTAGGAAACATTCACCTATCATAGCCTGGAAGAAATACAAGGAAGAAAACTGATAGGAGTATCATAGCTAAATTCCAAAACCCTCAGGTTAAGGGAAAAAATTAAGAGCAACAAGAAAAGGAAACAATTCAGAAATGGCAGAATCACAATCAAAATTGCACAAGACCTAGCCATTACTTTAAAAGACTGCAGATCTTGGAACATAAAACATCAAAGAACAAAAGAACTGGGGTTACAATCAAAAATATCGTACCTATCAAAGTTAAGCATAATTCTGAATTAAAAAGGCATTCAATGAATTGCCAATCTTTTAGAATTTTGTTGGGAAAACATGTGAACTTAATAGAAAATTTGATATACAAGAACCAAAAAAAAATAAGGTAAATGTCAAAGGCTAATTACAAGGAACTCAACAGGACAAATGTTCATCTATATGTGAAAATGTAAACCATATGTCCCAGATTGTTATTATTAATTGGGTAGTTAGAAGGAAAGATGGAACTAGAGTTGAGTAACAAGGGATTCTTAAAAACGAAATGGTCTGGGAAAAGTTTTAAAAAAGTGTTACCAACTTATGCAAATGAGATGTGAGAAAAATTGATTACAGGGGAATTAGATGGGGAAGGACAGCTGGTAGTTCTGGAAACCTACTCTCCTCAGGAATGAGTTAAAGAAGGAATAATACATACATACATATATAATATATAAAACTTTAATACGCGTGTATTTTTTGTGTGTATATGCATAATATATATGTACAGACAGATTAAGAGAGAGAGAGAGAGAGAAAGAGAGAGATTAATAAGTATCAAGACACCCACGTTCACCACTTCTTCATCCTATCTGTGATTCCTGACTCACTGGATGAGGAGGAAGAGCATGAAATTTCTATGTGTATAAACATGGCTATACAAACCTTCTAAAATCAGAAATAAATAAGAGGGGGGGAGAAGAAGGGTAATGAGTTAAAGGGTAAGAAAATATATAAGAGGGTATATAGAAGCAGAATGTGCAGATTAATGGGGAGGGTTTACAGAAAGATAAGGAAGGGAGAGTTTCTTTGAAGGGCAGTTGTTTAAGGAATGAAGAGGGGTTGTTGGTTTCAGGAAATATTACCAAAATGAGAGATACACACACCAAATATATATCAATGAATATATATTTGTATATGTATCTTTATGTCTATATGTATGTATGGGAGTATATATGTATATATATATATAATGTATATATAAATATCTTTACACACACACACACATATATATATATATATATATATATATATATATATATATATTTGAGTATGTATATAAATGTGTCTATATATGTCTATGTATGTATATATCCTTGGTTAATTAGAGTCATCCAGGGAAGAGGTGGGAGGAAAAACATAAACAATAAAGTACACAGGAGAGAATAGAAGAAAGCCTACAAGGAAGCAAAGAAAGGTTGGACAATTTTAAACACAATGTATAATATTTATTATATAGTTTTTTAAATTAGAACTTCACTGTTTTAGCTTATGAATCCTTAGATTTGTTGCAAAATGACAATTTTTTATAAAAAAATAAAATCTTAAAACACATACATTTCACTCTTTTCCTCCTCATTCAATGAGTCAGGAATCACAGATAGGATGAAGTGGTGGATGTGGGTGTCTCCTTACTCTAATCAACCACCACGTGCCTGTAAATATTCATTCTGAATAAGGTTAGTGTGTTTGAAGAAGAAGTTTAGACTGGAATTTCGTAAGAGGTGAGGTTCATCATGAAAAAGCCCAGTTCAGAGAAGGAAAAGACACTAGAAAAACTGAAATCTAGGTAGGGAAAAGAAGGGAAGTATGGAAGGACCTCAGGAAAGGGAATAAAGGAGAGGAAGTTGTCAGTGAAAAGTGTAAAAAAAAAACCTAAATAAAAATTTAAAAATATCATCAAAAAGGATAGAAAGTGCATAAAACATATATAGTGAGAATAAAAAAAAGATAAGACAAACTTCAATGTTGTTACTAATTTGTTGAACTTTGCATATGCTATTTATATAATTTCTTTTAACAATTTAAGTAACACTAGTTCCAGTTTCTAATACAATCATCTTTCTTGTTCCTTGAATACTAAAACGTTTCTGATTGTTGATGATTATCAAACTAAAAAGAAAATAAAGGAAAAAATTAAACAGGGAGGAAAAGGGAGTAGAGACTGAGAAGGATGCAGATCAGTTCAACCTACATTTATTAGGTGCTTATTATCTTCAAGGTTCTTTATCATAGAAACCATGGACTCTGGAATCATCTTGGCTTTGAAAGATGAGTTTTTACCTTATCTAGCCTGGAACCAGGCCCCCACCTCAATCATATTGACTCTATTCTATTATTCCCATTAGAACCAATCTCGTCTCAGATAAGGGAGCTTTCCCCTCCTTTTGGCTCAAAGTAGGAATCCTCACCATTCCTCAGTCATATCTATCCTATGCCTCATCACCTTCCTTCTTTTCTAGACCCCATTTGTTTTTCCCCTTGGAAATCCTTAGAAGACAGGGGCTTTCTTGTTTCCTTGAACATGTATCTCTAGCATTTAACATAGAGATTGAATCATAGTAGATTTCTTTGTTTCTTCCTTCCCTTCCCCTTCTTCATTTCCTCCTTCCTTCCAGCCTTCCTTCCTTCCCTCCTTTACTCTTTCTTTTCTTCCTTCCCTCCTTTCCTTTTTCATTCGCTCCTTTCTTCCTTCCCTCCTTCTTTCCTTCCTTGCCTCCCTCTTTCCTTCCTTCCTTTCTTCCCTCTTTCTTTTCCTTCTCCCTTCCCCTTGTCCTTCCTTCTTCTTTCTTTATTTCCTTCCTTCTTTCTTTCCTTCCTTCCTTCCCTCCTCTTTTTCTTCCCTTCATTCCTTAACTCCCTTGCTCCTTCCTTTCTTTCTTCCCTCCAAATTTCCTTCCTTTTTTCCTTTACTCCTTTTCTTCCTTCCTTCTTTCCTTCATTTCTTCCTTCCTTCTTTCTTCTCTTCTTTTTCCCTTCATGCCTTAACTCCTTTGCTCCTTTCTTTCTTCTCTCCAAACTTCCTTCCTTTCCTCCTTCCTTCTCTCTTTCCCTTATTTCCTCCTTCCTTCCTTCCTTCCTTCCTTCCTTCCTTCCTTCCTTCCTTCCTTCCTTCCTTCCTTCCTTCCTCCTCCTTCCTATCATACCCTGATAGGCACTGTGGACAAAAAGAAAATAGTTTCCTGCCTTCAAGGAGCTTACTTCTAAATGTGTGTTAGTGTCTAGATACAACAAATACACAAGTAAATAAATCAAAGTAATCTTAAGAGGGAAAGAAAAATCAGGAAAAGTTTGTGGTAGTCCTGGAGTTGTGCTTTGAAGGAATGGAAGATTATATTTTCAGAGCTGGAAGGAATCTCAGAGGCATCTTCTCTTATCTCCATACTTCACAGATAAGAAAACTGAGGCTCATCAAAATGAAATGATTTGCTGAAAGAAATACAGGTAATATGAACTAGAGGATTTTAATCTTGGTCTTCTGACTAGACTAAGTGACCTCCATAAAGGGGAAGAGAGGATAGAGGGTGAGAGAAGGAGGGAGAGAATGTGAGGGAAATGATGTAGAAGAATAGAAGGAAAAGATTAAGGAAGGGGGGAAATCAGAGGAGTACATAGAAGGGGTTCAAAATCTCTGAGAAGAAAAGGGAAGAAAAAAAGAAAAGGAACAGATGACTTGGGAAGGAGAGAAAGAAAAAAGGAAGGAGAAAAAGGGTAGGAGAGATAAATGCTTTGATGTATTCATTCTTTCTGCACAAGTAGTTTTATCCATTTCTCTGGGTTACTTTGGGCATCTGCCCTGGTTTGGAGGGGCTTGTTGATGGCTTTTAGATTTTAAAGACCAGTTGTATAAACCTAGGCAGTTCCATCATCGGTCTGATTGAAACTGAGTTACCTTAATACCATCCATGTCATTTTCATGCATGAATGTGTGCAGATCTGTGTGCATATATGAATATATTTGTATCTGTGATGAGGTATATATGCATTCTCTCCCCCACTCAGATCTCCTCCCCTATTTGTCCAAATAACCAGTTGCTGCAGGCTTTCCTTAATAACCTATTTTCTTCTAGGGTGTTTGGGGGGAGGGGAAGTAATAGCAGGCATTTAAAAATAATGGCTAGACATAAAAATCAGAGCTTTGCAAAGGAAATGCCTCATGTAAAGAGACAGCCCAAGGAATCAGTGCAGAGTGTCTGATTGTCCCCTGAGGACTTCAGCACTTTTTCAGACTGGAATGAAGCCAGTACCACAGTCAGATCCAGAAAGATTGTTGGGAATCTGGGCATTGTTTGGCACTCACTTCACTCTGCTGCCAGCTACTCACACCCATTTCCCCCTTTCTGGGGAGTATCTTAAGGAATTTATGCTACTCACTATCAATGGCCTCCCCCATGGGTTTGCTCTCCAAAGATACTTGCCCTCTCTACCCCAATGACTGAGATTGTACCCTCATTCCTCATTTTCTTCTTTCAATCAAAATATTCCTTTCCTAACATCCATCTATATCTCAAGATACCTGGCTCTTAGAGTGTTTGAAAACAGCAGTGATTTGATCTACTATCTTTCTCAGATTAGGATTTTATGGAGTCCATGCATTTTGAAATAGGAAGAAATTTGATCTTGGAGCTGGGGAAGTGAGTTCAAATCTTGGTTCTACCCAGATTTGCAATCACAAACAAGTCACTCAAACTCTGAGCATTTCCCCCTCCCCTTTTTTTTAAATTTGTTTTTGTTTTTGCCAAGGCAATGGGGTTAAGTGACTTGCCCAAGGTCACACAGCTAGGTAATTATTAAGTGTCTGGGGTCAAATTTGAACTCAAGTCCTCCTGACTCTATCCACTGACACCTAGTCACCCCTCCCCTCCTCTTTTAAATTGGAGAAGAGGGATTAATCTGCTCACTATCTACCTTACAGAGTTATTGAAAGAAGAAGGATTTATAAACCTTAAGGTATTGAATAAACATGAGTCATTATTATTCATGTAAAGGAATAAAACTAATGATGGAAGGAAGGTTAAGCATGTTGTATAAAACAGACTTTTTTGTAGGTGAGCCTTTTGGCAACTCTTACATCAAACCTTGAAGGGCGTCAGCTATCCTTTCTCATATTATGAGCCATAGTTTCTCCCTTATAATATGGTGTATGTGTGTGTGTGTGTGTGTGGGGGGGGGTTTAATGAGACAATCTCCAAGGTTCCATTTTCTGACATGTTAAGCTTTTTATCATCCTAGGGTTGTGATGATAATCAGTGCTGACATGATAGGCTTGGGCTAGGTTGCCTTCTCTCTAGCCAACACTCCATGAGTATTTACCTTCTCCATTTCTAGTTTCTGACTCAGCCTTTAGTTCAGTTGCTAAGGGATCAGCCTGAGAAGACTTAGAAATACTAAATAAATAAGAAAAATAGCTTGGTTCAACACTAGGAGGATCATGACTTTGGAGAAAGGAAAGTCTTCAAATCTCAGTGGGAGTTGGAAGGAATTTGAGTCCATCTAATGCAACCAGTATCTGAATAATATTGCCAATAAAGGGTCATCCAATTAAGTTTGCAAAACTTGACAAAATCAATCACTTTTCAAGGCAGACCATTCTCCTTTGGGACAGCTCAAATTATTAGGAAGGTTTTTCTTAAATCAAGACTAAATTCATTTCTTTGTACCTTCTTCCTATTGTTCCTCTTTGTCCTCTCTAGGATCAAGCAACAAAAATCAAATCCCTCTTCATGTGACATCCCATCGACTATTTAGAGACACCTATCTGGATCTATTTAAGTAGTCTCTTCCTCAGGTTCAACCTTCTAGTGTCCTTCAAGTAATCCTCATGGATCTTCATAGAAGACAAACTTCAAACCTTTCACTACTTTGGTCACCCTGGCCTGAATACTCCTGGCTTATCAGTTCCCTTCCCAAGAGGTTGCATCTAAACTAAACAAAATACCCTTTATGTGATCCAACCATCCATCAAGGCCATCTCCTCATTCCTGCAAATGATGTCTTACTGTAACCTCCATTTCTTAGTTGCTGTTTTGACCCTAATTAAGCTCATGGTTCATTTAAAATCATCAGATCTCCTTCTCAGTGTTGTATTTTCCACTCTGTACCTGAGAAATTGATTTTTGAACCCAAATGTATAACTTTACATCTAAACCATAGTGATAAATTGTCCAGAAACTTACATAGGTTCCCTATTTTACAAGCAGGGTTCAATCCCATTCTGTGAAATTCCTGAGAAATTTTTTCATCTTTTAAATGAGAGGGCACTGTTTCTGGAATTCCATTCTATTTTTTTCTTTGAAAGTTTTACTCTCATCTTCACTGTTTGGTAGTGAATTTGTCCTGTTCAAGAGCCATGGCAGGAAGTATGGAGAAATGAAGGGAAGATGTGTTTTACGATTACTTTTACTGTGATATGAATAAGAAACATCCTAAACAGGAGAAACATGACATTATATCATTCCCAGCTTCGACCCTCCCAAATTCATTATCTTATAGTTTCTTATACCTACTGATTACTGTTATTTCAGGTTCTTCCTAGACACAGTCATAAATGGGTGTGGATTTTCTTTTATGAAAATGCAAAATGTATGTACGAATAAGTAAGCCCCAGGAGGTGCCTTCCCTTTCCACTACCCCAGTCTGTTTGCTTATCTGCCTGGTCCAGATCTCATCCAGTATCTACCTTGGAAAATCTTCAATCCTCCCATTCTTTTTGCCATTGTCTCTTACCCTTTAGTCCTTCTGACTGGATGCCAATTCGCCTGTTCCCAACTCTAAGCCAACTCAAAGATTCCAGTTCTTTCCAACCTTCAGCTTCATTCCTCCTTTTTCCTCCACTCAATCCCTCCAACATTCTCCCCTTATAAAAGCCATATTCACTCACACCATTTGGATGAGCAGGGAGTCAGCAATCAACATCTTTCTTGTAAGATAGATGATCACTGGGTCTGACTATTTACCCCAAAGCCCATTTATCATTAGTAGCTATCCTGCCACCAAACTCTCCAGATCTCTAGGTATGGCAATCAATGGATCCTGCCCTTACTATCTGCCATGGGTCCCATGCTTGGGACCACTGAGTTTTTTCATTGGC
Source organism: Macrotis lagotis (assembly GCF_037893015.1). Taxonomy (NCBI): domain Eukaryota; kingdom Metazoa; phylum Chordata; class Mammalia; order Peramelemorphia; family Peramelidae; genus Macrotis; species Macrotis lagotis. Next base: position 235,055,967 of record NC_133662.1, on the reverse strand, counting down.
ATCTTAACCCTCCCATATGTGTTGTCTTACCTAATCAGTATGTGAAATCTAAAGAGCAGGGGCAATCTTAGAACAAAACTTAGCACATAAAAGTTTTTTGATACATTGATTCATATGTGTATGTAAAATACAAATAAAAATACACATATATTAACACATATAAAATAATATATTATATATAACAATATGAGAGGGAGAGAAAGAATGAAAGGAGGAGGAGGGAGGAGGAGGAGGAGGAGAGGACATGCCAACACAGAAAAAAATCACATCATATCTATAAACAGTCGATAAACTGTGAATTGTTTCCAGAACTTGAGACAGGTTGTGATTTGTCCACGGTTGTTCATGGTTAACTGTCAAAGTCAGGGTTTAAATCACATTGTACTAATTCTTTGATCAATATTCTGTCCTCTACAGGACACTTTCTCAAGGAAACTAGATGATACAATGCTCTTGGAGGGAAGAAGACATGCTTTCAAATCCTGCCTTAGACTTTTAGGATCATATGATCCTGGGCAAGTCACTAAATCTCTGAATTCAATGAACTCATCCCTCAAGTGGGACTAATAATAGAGAGCACTTACTTTTCAAGAATAATTGTGAGGATAAAATGAGATAATCTATGTAAGTGTTTTGCCAGCCTTAAAGAGCTGTCAATGCAAATACTAGTTATCGTGATTGGCTGGCTATTATGTGAGGGTGATTTCCCTAAATTGCACATCAAATTATGTCAAACCCTCCCTTGCCCCATCCTCCAAAAAGCTCCTTTGCCCTCCCTATGACTTCCAGGAGCAAATACAAAATGTTTGGGCATTCCAAGTCCTTTAGAACCTATCCCCTTCCTACTTTTTCAGTCTTCTTATATGTTATTCCCTCATTCTTTGATCCTGTGACATTGGCTTCCTCATTGTTCCACAAACAAGAAGCTCCATCTTGCCACTCAAAACCTTTTCTCTGACTATCCATCATTCCTGGAACAATCTTCCTCTTCTTCTTAGTCTACTGACTTTGTGCCTGTGAAATTTGGATGGTCTACCAGAACCATGCCAGGAAACAGAATTTCTTCCATTTAAATTGTCTTAGGAAGATTCTGAAGAACACTCGGCAGCAGACACTGAGGTCCTTTCTTGAGCTAAACTGCCAAGCATTCAAATGTTATTACAGAGAGTGCAACTACGATGGACTGGTCTTGCTGTTCCAATGCTGGGTGTATGCTTGCCAAAAAGGCTATTTTATGGAGAACTCAAGTGATCACAAGGCCAAGTGATCACAAGAGGGGTCAGAAGAAACAAAATAGGGACACCCTGAAGGTCTCTCTTAAGAACTTTAGAATTGATTGTACAGGATGGGTGACACTGGCCCAGCATGGCGTACGTACTGTCATCAGTGAGGGGGGCTGCACTCTATGAGCAAGGCAGAATTGAAGTAGCTCAAAGAGAAAATGGGAGATAGATAAGTTTAGAGTAAAGACCCCAAGTGCTCACGTGGACTATTTGTGCACAACTTGTGGTAGAGCATTCTGAGTTTGTATTAGTCTGATCAGCCAAATCAGACCCATTGTATTTTGCTCTAACATACTGATGTCATTTTAGTCTTTGATAACAAAGGACAAGAACCAGCCAATCTACTGACCTCACTTGACATCCTTTTACATCTCAAATAAAATTTCTTCTTCTAAAGGAAGTCTTCCTCAACCTCTCTTATTTCCAGTGCTTCAGTGTTTTTCTTATGTTCTTTCCATTTATCCTATACAGAGCTTCCATTGCATGTATTTGTTTGCATGTTGTCTCTCCCATTAGATTGTAAGCTCCTTGAGGACAAGGATAGTCTTCTGCCTTTTTTCCTGCATCCCCACACAATGTCCGATCCATAGTAGGCACTTAATAAATGTTTAATGATTGATCTGTATGGATGCCTTATGTGCATTGTATATGAATACATTTAAAGATGTATATATTACATAGAGTCTTTTACTGACATACATCATAGGTCTTTAAATGACATTTCATGTTGTAATATAAAGAGAAGTTCTGTGCCTTAAAAATATTCAAAAGTCTCCAAACTTGAGGCAACTAACAACAACTAACATTTCCATAGGTACTCTGCTGAGTGTTTGCCAAATATTGTCTTATTTGATCCTCACTACGATACTGGGAGCTGGATGTTATGATTATCCCCATTTCATAGAAGAAGAAGAAACTGAGGCAACAGTTTCTTTTTTGTAAACAGAAGACTATGCTCCCTGCCTTCCTCTCCAGAGTTGTGAGGATGAAGCAGGATATTGGGAAGGTGTGTCACATAGTGAAGTAGAAAGAGAATGGAATCTGGAGTCATGAGATCATTGAGTTAAAGAGAGAAGGGTCAATTTGCAGATGAGAAATCTGAGGTCCATGGAAATTAAGTGACAAGATCAAAGTCACTCAGAAAGTAGGTGGTTGAATGAAGATTTTTTTCCCAGGTCCTCCTATTCCAAAATCACCAGTTGGAGCTATTCTAACCTAGGACTGTTACTTTCCGCAGAGGCTATGACTTTGAATTCCAATTCTAAGTGCTAGATTAGATGACCTTAAAGATTCCTTTTTGTACCAGACTCATAACAGGTAATAAATAAATCTTGTTGAACCGATTGATTGACAATAGAGATTTATTAATCTCCATGTAGCATTTGACATTGACAGTGTCGACAATCCTGTCTCCTGGATGGCTCCTTTTTTCTAGGCTTCCATGACTCTGTTCTCTTCCCTTTCTTCCCATCCCTATATGCTGAAACTTAAATATCCCCTTCTGTCTACCCTGAGATCTAGGTGTTATTCCTATTGGATTCTCTTTCAGTAATCTCATTCACTGCCACACTTTAAAGTTCCCCCAATTCAATGACTCCCAAACCAATCCATGTAGCTCCACAGAGCTTCTGGCCTGCATTTCTAATTGGCTTCTGGAAATCTGCCTACATGTCCCTCTGGTATTTACGCCTCAACATGCCTAAGGCTGAATTTATTGTCTCCCTCATCAGAAGGTTAAGGAACAATATAAAAAGGGAAAATATGTTACTATACCATGCACAGCTTTCCCTGCTCCAATTTCACCCTACAGCTAATATTTTTCTTTCATACTGCTTCTAAATACAGTTACAATTGAGGTTTGAATTTTAACATAATGTTTGAAGATATGTTTATGTGTATGTGTGCACACGTGCATGTATGATCAGTGTTAGTCTTCAGCCCTCCCAATTTTTCTATTTCTAGTAAGTCTATAGGGGTTTTGAAATGCATAGAGAATGCTGTCCAGCATCTGGACCTGGCATCCTTGGAGATACTGGTTCCAGGTGTCAGCCTATAGACTCTAAACAACACTTTCCTCCATCACAGGGTCATCCATTCCTGGTTGGAATAGATTCAAAAGTCTGTGTCTGGTGAGTTCTATGGGAAAGATGGGACTGCAGCCTTATCCACCTTTCAGAAACATTCTCTCTATCATGTCCACCTTCCAGGAAGCATAATAATCTAAGCCTCCACCATGGTGTCAGGAAAATCATGTGCTGTGATATGAGGAACTGAGACAGGACCCCTGGGTGTGCATTTATCTGGTAAATATCTGGCAGATAACAAATGCCTTTCATCAGAAAGCAAGCTCCAGAGCCTAAGCAGGGCCTATTCCTTTCACCAGGAGGGGACTAACTCTTTCAGTGAGGGAGATTTTAAGAGCCTTGCAAAATATATGGAAGTGAGGATAGAGAATATGAGCCATCCTGATTTATATCTAATTCTCCACAACCAGGAGCAAAATACCATATTCTACCTCCTTATATTCTTCTCTTTCCCCTTCTCCTTACTTTCAGTCTTCTCTTCTTTCTTCTTTTTTTTTCTTTTTCTTGCATCTTTTCCTCATTTTTTCCTTTCATCCTTTTTCTCTTTCCTCTTTTAAAAAATTTTCCTCTTCCTCATTTTCCCTTTTATACATAATCTGTCCTAATTATATTGTCTTCTCTCTGTCAAATTTATAGATCTTGCAAATTATATAATTTATTACGAAATATAATTTCCAATTTATAATATCTATAACTTGTTTCTACATAGTTATTCGCATATTCTCTCTCCCATTAGACTGTCAGCTCCTTGAGAGCAAAGACTATCCTTTGCTTTTCTTTTTATCCTCATGCTTACAGCATCTGACACATAGTAGGCACTTCATAAATAATTATTTTTTTAAAAAAATTATTTAAGGTAATGGGGTCGAATGACTTTTTTTGGCAAGGCAATGGGATTGAGACTTGCCCAAGGTCACATAGCTAAGCAATTTTTAAGTGCCGGAGGTTGGATTTGAACTCATGTCCTCCTGACTCCAGGACCAAGTACTCTATCCACTGTACCACCTAGCTGCCCCTATTGACTACTCTTTGGCCTTTATTTTTTCTTCTCTTGTTCCTTGAAAGGTAGCATGACACCATGAATAGAATTCTGGACTGAGAATCAGAAAGACTGATGTTCAACTCCCTTCTCTGATTAGTTCTGATAGCTGAGTTTTTACCTTATCTTATCCAAAACCAGATTTCCATGTTCTTTTCCCTCTATTTCCATACCATGTTGCCTCCTCTTTTCCTTTTCCTTTCCACTTTATTTGGTATATTTTGTCTCCTTAAATTTAGGGACTCTCTTGAATACTTGGATTTATATTCCCAGATGCTTAGTCTAGTTTTTGGATTAATTAAATCATCTATATCTCTGTCTGTCTGTCTATCTATTAGTCTATCTATCTATCAATCTATCAATTTATCTATCTATCATTTATGTCTCTATCTGTGTTTTGCTTTCTGTCTCTTTCATTATATATAATGTACACACACACATATATATGTCTGTCTCTCAGTCTGCCTATCTGGCTACCACCTCTTTATCTATCATCTAGCAATATAATTCTATCTCCATCTGTATCTCTAGTTCTTACAAATTCAGTTGTATGACCATAGGCAAATCAGTTGACATCTCTGATTCTCATAATTCTCTTTGGTAAAATGGAATTAACAAAACTACTTATATCACAGAATTTTTATGAGGATCAGATCAAATAATGAATGAAAGGAGCAAGATTTGTAAATCTTGAAATGTTTTATATGTGTAATGTAATATATAATTCTTCTTCCTCTCTCACAGAACCTTCTTGCCTTCTCTACTGCCTTAGACAGGCACTTGCCTAGGCCTTAATTTCCTCATCTGTAAAATGAGGAAATTGGGTAAGCCAACATATGAGGTCACTTCTATATCTAAATCTCTATGGCTTTGATTTTGGTTATAGCCTTGGCCTACTTAGGGATAGAACTGAACCTGGTTCAATCAGCCTTCCTTTAGACTTTTAATGGGCTCCCTCTACTCCACCATCTTGTCTCAGTCCTTGATTCTGATGAAACTTGCTATCTTCCCTCCCTATTCCCTTTCCTTGAATTCTTAGGAGTTTTCAGTTAAGTCATCAGTCTTCTGTTGTGAGTTAAAATATCCAAGGAAAGCAAAAATCTTTCCTTTTGTGCCACTGGTTTAGTTTTTCTACCCTAGTTAATGACTCTACCCAATAGTTCATAATATTGGGCAAACCATTTAGCATCCCATGACTCAGTTTCCCCACCTATGAAATGAGAAGGCAGAAGATGACCCCCAGATTCCCTTCTACCTCTTGATCTGTGTCTCTTTGATTCTATCTCCTCTTTAGCTTTCTGTTTCTCCCATGCATCCCATCCCTCAAGAACACTGGAGTTTTTCCTAGTTAAATCACACCAGACTTCTCCACTGAAGAGGTGTTGGGAAGGGAGGAACAGTGGACTTGATATAGAGCTTAAGAACAGGTGGAACTGGGGTGTGTAACATATGTTAACACGGTTAGAATAGAAATCAAAATTTGTATACAACTGCCCAGACTAGAACACAACCTTTCCTTTCTCTGACTCAGGTGCTTAAAAAGTAGAGGACATATGAGAGAGATGAATTATGATGATGATAGGGAAGCCAGCTGGGAGGAGTAGGGGTTGATAGAAAAAAGAAGAGCCTCTGATATAGCACATAGAGCCCTGAACTTAACATCATGAAGACCTATGTTCGATTCCACCAATCCACATACTGGCTATGTATGTGGATAGGTCATGTGTAATTAACCTTTTGCTACCTCAATTTTCTCATATATAAAATCAAGAGATTATACTCAATGGCTTCTAAGGTCTCTTTTAGTTCTAAATTTATGATTCTGTGATCATATGATAGAGAATCCATTTTCATCTAACTATAACTGGATATCTTGATCTTTTCTCGAGGTTAGGAAAGGATGGAGTTCTCTGTCTCTTGGTTTCTGGGAGATAGTGACCTCTAACTTCCTCATTGGAATGAACTCACCTGGCCCTGCAGGTGGTGAGGGCTCATACTACTTGGGTTTGGACTTTCTAATGTTCCCCCATTTGGTTCTGTAAATATTTCGATTCAATTGGACAACTGTGTGTGAAACACTTACCATATTACCATTGAGATGATGTTAGTCAGTTAGTTAGTTCTTTATTATCTCTAATTAATAGTTCCCACTTCAGATGTCTAGATAGAGATGCTAATGAGGTCACTGAGTGCTTTTAGTATGGTCCAATTAGTATATCTCTTTTCCTTGACCTTAGACAACCTCCTTGGCCCCAGTCAACCAACTCAGGGGCTAGATGGAAGGATGTAGATGGATGGTTTTAACTACCTCAGACCCCATGACCTATCACTGGTAAATCATTAGCCTTAATGAATTCCATGTAGTGTAGTAGAAAAAAAATCCTATACTGAGAACTTTTATTAGAAATCCTGGATTCTGGTTCTAACACTTACCATCTATGTGACCCTAGGAGCTTCTCTGAGATTCAGTTTCCCTACCTGTAAAAAGGGATAATGATATTTTATCTACTACCTCATAGGTTTGCTAAAAGGAAATTGCTGTGCAAAGTGTTTTATGCATGTGATTTTCTTGTTATTCTTAGTTTGACTAAGACCTGTAGAAAACTTCCAGTGTGGAAATCCAGTTTGAGATCAGCAAATTTCCCTTAACTAATCTTAAAGAGAGTCAACTAGGTGGTTTCCTAGGGTATAGATTGTTAGACTTGAAGTCAGGAAGGCTCAGCTTCCTCAGTTCAAGACTGGTTTCAAATACATAATAGTTATATAACCTGGGACAAGTCACTTCATCCTGTTTGCTCATCTGTAAAAATGAACTGGAGAGGGAAAAGGCAAACCACACTAGTATCTTTGCAAAAACCCAGTGGGGGTTATGGAGAGACAGACATGATGGAAAAACGACTCAACTGCAACCATAATCTCAAAAAGTTATCTGAAGAGTAAAGGAAGGTTCTCCACACAGTTAGTTTGAATCAGCTGCTAATGTTTCCAAAATTACCATTGTCTATGGACAACTATTTTCCTCTAAGGAATGTAAACTCCCTGAAGACTGGCAGTGTTTTATTTGTCTTGTGCCTTCAATTCTCAAAATGGTGCCTGGAACATAGGAATAATTGCAAGTTTTGTTTATTGCTTTGTTTTAAGGTTTTTTTTTTTTTGCAAGGCAATGGGGTTAAGTGATTTGCTCAAGTTCACACAGCTAGGCAATTATTAAGTGTTTGAGGTAGGATTTGAACTCAGGTCTTCCTGACTCCAGGGTAGGTACTCTATCCACTGCACCACCTAGCTGCCCCTTCTTGCTGCCTTGAATCCAGATCTTCCAAATGCCTAGGCTGGCCCTTCATTTACAAGATATTCTCTCAGGTTATTATTCTATTAGAAACAGGGCTTAACACATCCCTATCGATAGCACTGCAGGCAGAGTATAGGATTAGGCTTTATGGGGGGACATGCTGGGATAGCCTATCCCCCTTCCCCTTCAAATATTGCTGTCCCCCTTGGACATCCATTTCCCTCAGAGATCACTGACAAGTCTTGATGGATGTTATTGGGATAGATCACCACTTCTGCTCTTATGTTTCAAGAAAAAGAGGAGACTGATTTTTTTTTGCAGCATTTTAGAAGCTGTTGGAGAGTCTAGAAAGGAACTGAAGGACAGCCTGTAGCAAATGATCTGTTTTTTTCATTTTAGAGTTTCACTGTAAAATCAACAGCTCTGCCATAGCTCATTCGAGAGATTGATTTTTTAAATCTCTTGGAAGATAATCTGGATAGCATATTTTTAAGAATACAGATTCAGCTGCAGTATTCTCATTTCTTATGGAGGTGGAGGGTGGGCAGGGAGAACCAACCTGTTTTGAAATGAAAAAAAAAATTCATACTTTTTTGAATGTAGTGCGATTGGAAAGGGGAGTCAAATTTGTTGAAAAATCTTAAAGAGATCCAGAGTCAAACACATTTAAAAGGAAAGTCATCTCTCTTGGAGTTCTATTGTTCTACTTCAAAGTAATTCTGGGAGATGCCCTGAGTGGTGAATTTGAAAGGTCTGAAGAAAAGATTTCACTTCCCCATTGAACATCAGAAAAGTCCTTCTTTGGTTTTCTGGAATCTACCCAATTTATATATATACATACATATATATATATATATATATAATATATATATATGTATATATATCATAAAATTCTATCAAGATGAGAGTTGGGAAAGGTGTGATGGCTTTGTTAATATTTACCTGAGAATAAGCAAACCAATTCTAGGAAAGCAAACCTATTCTAGGGAAGACTGATCAGAGCCTCTATCTGCTTAAGAGTTTCATCTAAAGTATTATTGAATTTAACCTTTGGAATTCTGGAACTATGAAGGATCCTATTGCCAAATTTTCATGACTTTTGGCTTTGATCACTTCAAATAAAACCTTGCAAGTGTTGGTGCTCTTTTTTTCTTCTAAACAAAATTCTATAAAAGACTACCCATTGGTATGGAGTAACAAGGGCCAATTCAAATGTGAGTGCATGTATTAGGGATTGGGAGTAGTGTGGCAGTCATGGTGACCCATAGAGCCATCTGACTAAAGCTGTAGTTGCAATGGGAGAGAGGTCTATTAATGCCCCATGTCCAGTGTGTGGGGGGGGACCCTGACAGAATGGTGAGATAGTGACATGACATGGGGGATGATAAAGCCTCCCAGTGCAATAGCTTCATAGTCTTGCAAAGGACTTCAGGGGATGTGCTTAGACAATAGTGACCATGAAAAGATGCATATTTCCCTAGATTTTGTTGCCCTGAGGCAAAATTTCCTTTGCTGTCTATTAGTTGCCATTCTTCCTCTTCTTAAAAACAATAGTTTCATTGGATATCCATTTAAACTAAACAAAGACACAACCTCCTTTGAAATACATATGTAGTGAGGCTTTGCACATGACCAGGTCTCCTAAAATGGAGGTAGCTTCATGGGAAATACCAAGAGCTTGTTCCTAAGAGAAGACATTCTGTGTTCCCCTGCCTCATTGGTGGGAGTAACTTCTTATCATTGACTGCACTAAGCTATGATCTTTAAAATCAATGAGATCATTCTCTTCCCTCCAGCATCCAGAAAGGATGAAGTTCCAGTTATGATGGACACCATGAGCTGCCTAGATTTGGAGAAGGACTACTTCTTCCTCCCCACCCCTTTCTGGATGAGAAAAATGAAGTTGGGGTTTTGCTCTGTTTTGATCTCTTTCATTTGTCCTTATCACTTCTAGGCATAGGTGGTAGAATTCCTACGGGACCCGGACTCCAGCCACAATGACTTTGGAGATAGATTTAAACATCAGATGTACAGCTAGACCCAGCATGGGAAGCTCTAAGAAGCTAGGGTGCCCAAGACTTGAAGAGGGAAGAGGCTCTGACTTGGAACTTCATGGGACTGTGCTATATGGGTCTTGAAACAAACTGAGAAACTGATCCTCCTAATCCTTCCCAGAAACTAAGGAGATGGAGATTAAGTAGCTCCCTCCCCAAATGTTGGTGGGGTTTGTCTATTATTCTTGCTAAACTTTTAATGAAAATATTAGTTTTTAAAAGTTAATCTCAATGGCAAATGGACCTTGGCTTGAGGTATCCTTTAAAATTGGAGGAATATCATTTATAGGTGCCAGACCTAATGGTATAGATGCTTTTGAGACCCCCTTATGGATTAAGAGCCTTGAAGAGGGGGTTCATATGTGTATGTGTATATATATATATATATATATATATATATATATATAGGTCACATATGTGTGTGTACCTCTGCACATATATATATATATATATATATATATATAGGTCACATATGTGTGTGTACCTCTGCACGTATATATATATATATATATATATATATATATATATATATGTAGTGGTGGGAATTATTAATATTTGCTCATCACTCAACCCCACTGAAAGTAAGTGATAAGGTTCTCCCAATCAATCAATTTCACTCATAGCCCTTAGACTAAATGTGAAAAGTCTTTAAAATCCATTTGATGAATAAAATGATGACTGACAAGAAGTTTCTTCTAATTGGCTAAGAGATTTTATTACTACCTTGTGTTGATGATGTTTGTCCTTTGTTCTCGAAGAAGACTATGATATCAGGAGAGATGAGGCCATGACAAGCACATGAATTGGATTTGAGTGAGGGGGTGTGGTACTAAGTCACCAGACTTCCTTTCTCCCTCAGAGTCATGTAGATCCAGTGTCTAGATATGAATCAGGAGGACTAGAGATGGCCCTGGATGTGAGGCAATCAGTGTCAAGTGACTTGGCCAAGGACACATTGCTAGGTGGTGCCATGGACAGAGCACTAGACTAGAGTCAAAAGGAACTGGGTTCAAATGCAGCCTTTGTTACTTGCCACTAACTAGCTGTGAAACCAGGCAAAGTCACTTTGGGAAACTATAAAACAGAACATGGCTGAAATTTAATGTCCACAAATATCAACAAGGGTGGCTTTCCAGCATCCCCCAGGGGAAGAATGTCTTAGAAGGTGGGAGGGGCAAGGATGAGCTTTGATTAGGCTTTAACCTTTAGTGATCTTCCTCCATCTCTCTGGGGTCAGAAGAGGTTCTTTCTCACTTTGAAAGGTTGTGGAGGAATTTGGACTTCTCATCAATTTCCCATGAAACTCAGGTCTGATGGTTCCATATTAGAACCAAGAATAGACTGGACACAGATTCATTGACTCACAAGGAGGTCAGTAAAATAACTCTACCATGTCTAAGGGGGATTGATTGAAGCTCTTATAGGTGGAAAAAAGGACTATCAGTAACTAGAAACAGTGTGATCCTTTGCCATATGTAAACTCTAAACTTGGACCCACTTTCCCTTGGACTTTATATCTTGTAGAAGAGTATTCCATAGATTTGTGTGTGTGTGTGGGGGTGTGTGTATGATGTTTTGTTAAAATTGTTGTTATTATTTTAGGGGCGGCTAGGTGGCGTAGTGGATAAAGCACCGGCCCTGGAGTCAGGAGTACCTGGGTTCAAATCCGGGCTCAGACACTTAATTACCTAGCTGTGTGGCCTTGGGCAAGCCACTTAACCCCATTTGCCTTGCAACATCCCACCCCCAAGTAAATAAACTGAATTAAAAAATGTTATTATTTTGCTACCTAAATAAAGACCCCTTTACAAAAGCTTCTTAGATCTGGTTGACTAAATATTTTACAATTGATCACCTTGGGTGTGGGGTAGGAAGCATACCCATGGGGGCTCAAGCCAATGACACTAGAAGATCTCCATTAACTTCTCATTGATGTCCATGGCATCCATACAGAAAGATGTAGCAAAGTTCTCTTCAGCTTTGCAAGGGAAGGATTCTCATTGTATCAGTTTTAATGAATAGCTATTGTTTTTAAAGTCAGGAAATTGCAGAACATTGCTACTCATTCTGCAAACAATGCGATGGACCTCCTAACTACATAACATTTTGTTCTGAGATAGATCACTCTCACTATCTTTGTACACTTCTAACACTCGAGTCCCATCTCTAGCTAGATGGTACAGTGATGAAAACCCTGGTCTTGGAATCAGGGAAACCCAAGTTCAAATCTAATTTCATATGCTTACTTGCCATATGATGCTCTAGGCAAGTCATTTAACATCTGTCGGTCTCAGTTTCTTCATTTGTAAAATGGGGAAAATAATAGTATTGCCTTGAAGGTTAATTTGGGGGATCAATTGAGTTAAAATATGTATACCTTAAGATATTTAGATAAATGCTAAGCATTTTATATGATGATGATGATGATGATGGCTATGTAAATAAGAAATAATAGCTCATGTTTATGGACCATGATAGCATTTATAAAACTCATCTTTATAAAATGGAAAATGGAAGCTCAGATAAGTTTTAAGATTTTCTCAGCCTCATACAATCAATGTGTTTCACAAAGGAAATTTGAACTCTGGTCTTTTTGAATTGGGGTCAGCTCTCTTTCTCTTCCCACCTTAGCTGCCTTGCCCTTTTACTTCACAACTAGGGAAATAGAGGTTCACAGCAGTGGAGTAAATTACAAGGGATCAGAGAGTATTTATGTTTGGGTTGAGATTTGAGGTCTCAACCTATGACTTTTCTATTCATCATTTGTTCTCAACATACTCCCCTCCTGGTTCTGAAATTGGGCAAAAACGACTTGCATCCCACCCTGGTAGGCAAGACTCCTCCTCCCTCCTCAGCTCTACTTGGAAATAATTACTTTAAAAACAGACTCCTCCGTCTGTGATCTTTACTCTCTTCATTTGTGCTCAGAGCTGTGGCTATTTTTACCCACCCCAACTCCTAGAAGGTCTCTCTGGAAGTCACTGTGACATTTTGTGTGGTCTGGCCTGGCATTCATCTAAAGTATTTTTCGAAAACAACCAGCTTTGGAAAAATGTCAGCATTTAGGGGGAGTCTACAGGGATGCATCAAGGAGAGGCAAAAGATCTACTCCAGAAAATCCCAGGCCCATGGAGGAGTCCGTTTTCAAGTATTATTGATGGGATGGAGAAAGCAAATAGGGAGCAGTGAGAGATGTTGGAGGATTGAAGTATTGGTCATTACCTGAGGCTAGAATATAGGAGGGAGAAGTCTGCCATCACCTGACTATGGGGAAGACAAGATTAGGGCCAAGTAAAGTCGAGGTGAGTAGCAAGGTATGTCAGGATCTCTGACTCTGGGTGTATCCAGGGCTCATAGAGTATCAGCTTTGGAATTAGTCCTAAAAACTTCCAGACAAGGGGCAGCTAGGTGGCGCAGTGGAGAGAGCACCGGCCCTGGAGTCAGGAGTACCTGAGTTCAAATTCGGTCTCAGATACTTAATAATTACTTAGCTGTGTGGCCTTGGGCAAGCCACTTAGCCCCATTGCCTTGGAAAAAAACTTCCAGACATAAGGAAATCTGTCTAAAGTCAGATGGGACCCCAGAGTTGATGTAGTCAAACTCTCCCCACCACCCCAGTTTACAGATGTGGAAACAGAAGCTGCAAGAGACCGAGTCCTTTACTTCACAGATAAACTGAGACCCAGAGGAAAGCAACAAGATCATAAGTGTAGAGCTGGAAAAGATCTTTGAAGGATCTTAATCCAACTTCCTAATTTTTACAGATGAGGAAACTGAGGCCTGAAGGAATTAGGTGGTTTACCAAGGTCTCACAAAGAGTAAGTGGCAAATCTGGGTTCTGTGGCTCCAAATTTAATTCTTTTTCTTCAATGTCAAGCTGCCTCTCTCTTAATGACAGAGCTGGGACTCAACCTAAAAGTTCCTTCCTTTACCACACCATCTTATCATAGCCATAGTTGTCTCTGTCATTGAAAAATTTGGTTGAAATTTGGTAACCCACTTTTCTCATTCCTTCACTAACAGGCTCTTTTTGAGTTATAACAATTTGGTTGATATGACATTTTCATGGAAGTTAAGTCTCACCTGCAAAATGTCAAACATCCTTCCTTTATAGCTGATGCATTTCTACCCATATTTTATTAAGAGTTTAATGATCCCCTACTTTTTTCTTCTGATGTGAGGCACTTTACCCAAAGCTGAGCCTGTCCTTTCATTTTTAGTAGGTTCCATGATGGCAGTCTTGCTAAGGAACAGACACAACCACATACCCTGGTTGGGCAACTTTCCATGGTTCCTAAAACTAAAGACCATGAAAGATGAGGAAACTGAGGCATAAAGGGACTAAGAGACTTTCTCAGATTCTTGTACCTCTGGCCAATGCCAAATTCTCTAGCATCACTCCATCTTCTTTCTGTTTGGGACACTGGCCTGTTAATCAGTCACCACCAGCCCCCCTCCCCCCCATTATTTTATAGCTAAATCAATGTAGCATGTGGATTAAATAAATGAAGAAAAAGAAATTGCAATCTTCTAACCAGAATTTCTGCCTTTAGACAGAATTCAATAAGCTACTGGAGTTAGGTATAATTCATTGTTTAGATGAGGAGTAGCAATAGGCAAAAGGATAGACTTGGTGGGTTAAGGGGAGATTTTGTCAATGGTACAGTCTTTGGTCTGAGTCTACCATTTCCTGTGAGGTTGAGCATTCTCTGACAGATAGAAGCCAATTAGGCCAATTCAACCAGGAGCTGGTTTACTGAAGATAGTTTACTTTTTTGATTAAAAAATCTAATATTTTTTATGGATTGAATTTTGTTCCATTGGAAAATTTAGATAAATGTCTCAGGCTCAGAGACCAAGGCTGTGATAATATCCTCCCTTCCCATGCTCATCCATTTGGGACTTTCAATGTCATATGAAACTCAGCATCTTTCCCCTCACTTCTCCAACTCCATTATCTTCTTAGTCTGTTTTGATTTGGTTGGCTTCTCACTGTTCTTTAGGTGACTGCTACTTCTACCAATGATGATAGGCAGAGAAGGATAATGGGTAGAGAATCAGCTTTGGACTCAGCACAACCTTGCTTCAAGATCTGCCTCTGAAACCTAGGTCTGTCTAACCCTGGGTCCCAGAAAACTCTTCAGGCAGACAGACTCTGCCTCTCTCTCCTTTTCTCTATGATGACCCAGAAACTGCCCCTTCCTTAAAAGTTCTCTCTACCCCTCTGCCTCCATTCTCCCAGATGTTCTTTACCTGCATTTCCTATCTCATCTTCCCTTTTCGGTTCCCTTTTATGAGTTGGCATCCTTCCTTAGAATGAAAGCTCTTAGAACCAAGAGAACATTTTACACAAAAACATTGTGAGTTGACCAACCTTGCAGCACCTCTCAGCAGTTCAGAGAACTAGAACAATCCTGGGAGATCTGTTATGGACAATGCCATCCACATCCAGCAGAAGAAAGACAAAACAAAACATAACAATCTAAATGGATATTATGTTCACTTTTAAAAACTTCTCTTATGTTTTTCCTTCTTATCTATGGTTTTCTTTCTTTACCCTTAGTCCTAATTCCTCATATGTCAAATGACTAATATGTAAACATGTTGAATACAAATGAACATGTACAACTTTTACTAGACTGTTCACCACTGAGGGGAGGATGGTGGGAAGGTGTGTAACATAACTGCAAGTGGTGACAAACTTTCATAACATATTATTGGAAAAATAAAATAAAATATCAACCCCTTCCCCCCAAAAAAGAATGTATGCTCTTTGCAACCAGATAGAGACTATTTTATTCCATACAATTAGTACAATGTCTGGAACATCATAAATGTTTAATAACCCCATGTTGACTTACTAACTGATAAGTTATAAAGGTGAAAATCTTTATAGGGAGATAGATTTTTTCCTTATTAGAAAGATCCCTAAGTTTATGAAGTCATTCAACCATAATGGTGGGGAAATAATTGTTGACATATTTCTATAATTCTGAGAGAAAGTAAGTTTATCTCATTTTAAATTTTTATTTTAATGCAAGGCAGCGAGGTTAAGTGGCTTGCCCAAGGCCACACAGCTAGGTAATTATTAAGTGTCTGAGGCCGGATTTGAACTCAGGTACTCCTGACTCCAGGGCTGGTGCTCTATCCACTGCACCACCCAGCTGCCCCTATTTTTAAATTTTTTAAAAATTTATTTGTTTTTCCAACTTACATGCAAAGGTAAATTTTACTAATCATTTTTGCAGGGTTTTGAATTTTTCATTTTTCTCCCTCCCTCTCTTCCCTCCCCCCTCCCCTGACAAAAAGCAATCTAATGAAGTCTCTACATTATATAGCCATGCTAAATATAGATCCATATTGGTCATGTTGTTCGAGAAGAATCAAATCCAAACGGAAGAACAAAAAAATAGAGAGGAAAAAAATGGCAATACATAAGACAACTTTGCAAAATCAAAGATAATAAGCTTTGGTATTCATTTAAACTCCACAGTTCTTTCTCTGAATACAGCTGGTATTTTCCATCACATGTCTTTAAAGTTGTCTTTGATTATTGTACTGCTGAAATGAACAAGTCCATCAGAGCTGATCATCATCCAATGTTGTTGTTGAGGTGTTCAATGTTCTTCTGACTCTGCTCGCTTCACTTAGCATCATTTCATGCAAGTCTTTCCAAGCTTTTGTGAAATCCCATCCCTCATGAATTCTTATAGAATAGTAGTGTTCCATCACATACATATATCACAATTTGTTTAGCCATTCCCCAATTGATAGGCATCCCCTCAATTTCTGATTCTTTGCCACTACAAAGAGTTGCTATGAATATTTTTGTCTATGAGGAATTTTTATCTTTTATCATGATGTCTTCAGGATATAGATCCAGTAATGGTATTGCTGAATCAAAGGGTATATACATTTTTATTGGCCTTTGGTCATAATTCCAAATTGCTCTCCAGAAATGTTGGATCAAGTCACAACTCCCCCAACAATGCATTATATCCCAGTTTTCCCACATCCCCTCCAATCCTGACCATTTTCTTTCATAGCAACATTGGCCAATCTGATAGCTATGAAGTGGTACCCCAGAGCTATTTTAATTTATATTTCTCTAATCAATAATGATTTAGAGCATGATTTCTTCAGTTGAGAATTGCCTTTCCATAGCCTTTGACTATTTATCAATTGGGAATGACTTTATGAGGTTTTTGTCAGAAATACTAGTTGTAAAAATTGTATCCCAATTTACTGCATTCCTTCTAATCTTGACTGCTGTGGTTTTGTTTGTGCAAAACCTTTTTAATTTAATATAATCAAAATTATCCACTTTGCTTTTTATACTGTTCTCTATCTCTTCTTTAGTAATAAACTGCTTCCCTTTCAGGTAAACTATTCCTTGTTCTCCTAATTGGCTTATAATATTACCTCTTATATCTAAACCTTGCATCCATTTTTGACTTTATTTTCATATAGGGTGTCTATGTCTAGTTTCTGCTATACTATCTTTCAGTTTTTCCCAGCTCTTTTTATTGAAGAGTGAGTTCTTATCCCTGACACTGGAATAAGAACTGTAGTTTTTTGCTGATTCTTTTGCACCTGATCTATTCCACTGATCCACCACTCTATTTCTTAGCCAGTACCAAGCAGTTTCGATGACTGAAACTTTAATATAATTTTAGATCTATTATTACAAAGCTGCCTTCCTTTGCATTTTTCATTAATTCCTATGTTATCTTTTTTTTAGGTTTTTTGCAAGGCAAATGGAGTTAAATGGCTTGCCCAAGGCCACACAGCTAGGTAATTATTAAGTGTCTGAGACCGGATTTGAAGCCAGGTACTCCTGACTCCAAGGCCGGTGCTTTATCCACTGCACCACCTAGTCGCCCCAATTCCTATGTTATCTTGACCTTTTATTCCTCCATCTGAATTTAGTTACCACTTTTTTTCTAGCTCACTAAAGTAATTTTTGACTGTTTGAGTGGAATGGCATTGAATATGTAATTTAATTTAGATAGAATTGTCATTTTTATTAGATTAGTTCGACCTACCCATGAGCAATTGACATTTGCCTAGTTATTTAGATCTGATTTTATTTGTGTGAAAAGTATTTTCTAGTTGTTTTCTTATAGCTTCTGAATCTGCCTTGGCAAGTAGTATCCAAAGTATTTCATATTATGCAGGTTTGTTAAATGGAATTTTTCTTTCTAACTCTTGTTAGTATCCTGTTAGTAATATATGCAAATGAGATATCTCATTTTTGCATTTGTGTCCATCGTGTTTGGCCCACAGCATAAAATATCTAACATTTATATATTGCTTTAAGATTTACAGAACATTCTATCACATCATCTCATTTGATGTTCACAACAATCTTTGTGAAAATATTATTGTTATCTCCATTTTACAAATGAAGAAGAGAGAGCTTTTAAGTGACTTATCTAAGGGCACAAAAGCAGTTGATTCCAAATTCAGCACTCTATCAACCTCATTGAACTGAATCTATAGAGAAGATGGTCTTCTAACTCTGATTATGCTATAGATGAGAAATCTGGGGCCTACAGGGTTGAGGATCTCCTTTTCTGCTGGAGCCATTTGCTTCTGGTCATTAGCAACCAAGAAGAAATGGGGATCTAATCATCTGTTTCTTAGAATCTTGTCACTTCTACACAACCTGCATGCTATCTCTAGCACATGTTCCCTTTTCTCCACTCAGTCAGTCAACAAATAGTTGAAGTTCAACTCACCCCTGGCTTGGATTATGAAAACATCCATTCAATGAGTCTTCCCGCCTCCAGGTTCCTCCCTACTCCAATTCATCCTTCACATAACAGTCAAAAGATGGAGACATCACTAAGATGAAGTTCTAACCATATCATTCCACTGCTCAGGAAGCTCCCTAATGCCATCAGGATAAAATAGGCAACCATTTGTTGGATATTTCAAATCCCTTTCCAATCTCACTCCAGACTGGTTTTGCCTTGATTTTGTTTCTTTCCCCTCAAATTTTCTAAGTTCCAAATACATTTTCCTATTGGTTCTTTCCCATGCAAGACATTCAATCTCTTGCTTCCAAGCCTTTGTACAAGCTAGAAGGAATGGATCAGAGGACAAAGAATGAACCAGCAAAGACTTTTAAAAGTCTTCTTGTTCACCTCTTTCCTTTTATGTATGATAAAGGCTAGGGAAATTTAGTGACCCAAGGTCACATGGGGTAAGTGACAAAGGTAGGATGTGATTCCAGGTCCTCTGGCTAGGTGGCACAGTGGATAGAACTCAGGGCCTGGGGCAAGAAGACTCTTCTTCATGGGTCAGATCTGGCCTCAGAGGCTTATTTGTTGTGTGGTTCTGTTTACCTTATTTTCCTCATCTGTAAAATAGGCTAGGAAAGGAAACAAGAAACTAATACCTTTGCAAAGAAAACCCCAAAGGGGGTCATGAAAAATCAAGACATGACCAAACAACCCCAATGCACTGTGGGAGAAGTTGGACTGAAATCTGGAAAATCTCTGAGTCCAAACCATTATAGCTTGGAGGAGTGATATAAATCAACCCAAGGGCCAGAAAGAGTAAGATCTGAATGGTGTGTACCTGCCCTCCTGGCTTCCTCATCACTGCAGCAGAAACTAAGGCATTTGATTTGAAGTCAAACTCTCGGCTAAGAGAGAGAGAGAGAGAGAGAGGCTTCTTGTCATTTAGAAAGACTGTTCTTCTTGACCTATGTGATAATGTAGCTCACCTTTTAACATGGGAAGCACTGGGTTTGAGCTTAAATTGGTCTCTGATGAAGTCCATTATACCACTGAAAGTTGTTAGGGATTGTACTCTGTGCCTAAGTTTGTGTTATTATGCTTTACTTAATGAATAGTGCATGATTTTCTTTTAGCTTAGAATTGTTATTCTCCTTAAAAACAATATGTGTGTCTAAGAGGAGTTTTACCAGACTCCATAATGCTTAAATTGTTGGCAAATTACTGGAAGGCTGTTAAAAGAATTCCAACTCCCACTCCCTACCACACATTATGCTAATAATCTCTTATGATGACAGCAACATGCTTAAGGTAGAAGAAGATGAAGGTTGTGTGTGTATATTTTAAATTGACATTTCATAGAGGAATCCCACAGTTACAGTGCACAAATATAGGTTCCTCAGTATTTATGTGACACAAAGCATTTTTTTTATTATAACCCTGTCAGGTAGGTGGTATAAGTAGTTTTTTTTTTTTTTGCCATTTTACAGATAAGGAAATTGAGGTTCACAGAGGAGAGATAATTTACCCCAGATTACAATATAAGTATATACTAGAGCTTGACCAGAGCTTTTTTGATTCTAGGTGATGAAATGTAAATTAATGAGAACTTAGAAGAAAACCACCTAGGCCTAAATGCAAAGTCCCCTTTCAGCACTAGAGGCAGGATCCCATCTGACCCTTCTGATCACGTCATATTAAAAAAAAGACTACTAATATTGCTATACAAACGTTACCACTATCAATATTAGTGATGAGATAAGCAGGAGGAAGATGAGGATAGTGGTCTTGAGGTAGGTGACACTTGAGATGCTGGGTTATAATATAAGTCCACCCCTGGATTGTGCCTTCATTTAACTAATTGACCAATTAATTTATCATTATTTGCTTACATTTTACATACACTATAGTTTATGATTTGGACAAAGCCAAGTGATTGTCTCAAGTGTTATAATAATGATAATAATAATAATAATAATAATATAAATAAATCCTTCAGATTTCAAGAGGATGATGTCATTTATTTAAGTGAGGGGAGTATTGTTTCAATGCATTCTTCTCACTGCCTTTTCCAGAACCCTTTCATCCCCTGTCCTTACTGATAGGAAACAAAACTTCTGTTGATGTCTGGATTGTGGATTGTGGGAATCCTTGGTCTTATGAATGTGATTTCCCTCCCATATCAATGAAGCATATTGACACTCCAACGATAATGGGTAAAACACCAGTATGGTGATTTATTTTTATTTATTTTTATTTATTTTTAATTTGACAATTTTCCCCTTACTCTCACTTCCCTTCCTAGAGTGATTTTTGATGACATATTATGAATGACCTGTCTCTTAATGATCTAGTCATCAACATAGCACATTTGTAATTTTTTACTATGTTATAGCTAATTTGTCTCTTGATGGTTTTAACAGCAGTAAAGTGATTGAATTGCCTTTGATGCCTGAATTGGAGAAGGGCTCCATGTGAACATCAGTTGAGCATGGGTCAGTTGGTCCTGAGACATAAGCAAGTAATGTTCAGAAGGGATTGGAGATGACCTCCCTTGCCCTTGACTGATCGAAAGGGAGTCAGGTTCAGATCCCCAAATCCAGAGGGGCAGGGATAGACACTGGGAGGAGTCCAGTGAAGTAATATGACTGGGAGCCTCAGGAAAGTTCTCTTTTCTTCATGATGGGTAAAGTTTCCCTGGAATGGTTCACTCTCAGAGAGGGGTCAGAGTCTTGGAAAACACCTCAATTCCATTATCTTCAGGTATGCTAGAACTGAGGAGGATAATTCAATCACCTTGCCTCAGAGATTATCCAAGGTTCATGCTCTGGCTTCCCCCAAGACTGCAGTAATGCTAAGTCTCACTAGAGGATATTTGCTACAAGGTCTTATGCTACGTTCTTAATCCAGTCCGAGCTTCATTTTCTCTTAGGTTTCAATGGATCAAAATTGAATGTAAAAAAACAAAACCAAAAACAATAGCTTTTGGTATGGCCAGAAACTCTGAGGGTCTTTCCCTCTGATTGATTCTTTTGTGGAGGCAAATTAGGCCATCTTTGGTCTCAATTTTTATCTAGCCTTTCATTATTGAATGGGAAACAAAAAACTAGTGGTAGTATTTGTATAGTAATATTAATAGTCTTTTTTTTAATATGGCATGACCAGGAGGGTCAGATGGGTTCCTGCCACTATTGTTGAAAGGGAACCCAAGCACTTGCATTTAAACCTAAGTGATTTTCTTCTAAGTTCTCATTAATTTACATTTCATCGCCTAAAATCATTCGAGATGCCTCATTGATATGGGAGGGAGACCACATTCATAAGACCAAGAGCTATATATTATTGTGTCCATTTTACAGAATACAGATAGACAAACAGACCAGGGAAAGACCTTACTTTAAAAGGTCTGGGGCAGTTAGGTGGTGTAGTTGATAGAGAACCCACCCTGAAGTGAGGAGGACCTGAGTTCAAATGTGACATCAGTCACTTAATAATTATTTAGCTGTGTAACCTTGGGCAAGTCACTTAACACCATTGCCTTACCAAAAAACCAAAAAACAATCAAAGTCTCTCACTGCCTCTGGGGTCATCTCCAGCTTCCTAACTTATGCCTCTAGAAGCCTGATGACTTTTCACAACTCTGCCTCATTTAAATTCAATTCACTTTTAAGTCAAGACATCACCTTCCTGATATCAATGGTTTTCTTCCAGAACAAAGGACAAATGACAAGAAACTTCAGAGGCTCTTTGAGTCATGGCTCCAGGGTGTGATTTTATAAGTTTCAACCAATCTAGGGATATGGAAACAAAGGGGGAAAGAATCTCCATTTGAATTAGGAGTTTTATGCTGGTTTTTAGATGTCTCTGGTCAATCTCTATTGGACTGGAAAATTTCTATTGACCTTCCTCCTTCAGAAGAATCAGATAATTGTTTTCTCATTGACTATAATATTATGAAAACAAAATAAAATACAAAAATGTCTCTAAAAATTATAAAGAAACTTTCCCTAATCATCTCTCCCATACCTCTTTCCAAATAGAGGAATAAGTATTTGCTTATTTTTCATAGGAAAAGATAAGGAAAGGCATATCTGATACCAAATCCAATTAACTCTAGAAGTAATTGGGAGAGGAAAAAAAGTATGGGGAAGATGGGGGAGGGGGGTCAGGATCAATTTCTCAGGCTAACTCTTAGTTTTAGAGGGGTTTTCCACTGGACAGTCCTTGGGCTGTCTTATGACCCCAAAGCCTTAGAATAATTTGCAATCTGGGGTCTCAGCCTCACTCACTAAACCTTTCCAGAATCTGGTCCAGCTCTGACTTTGCTGTATGGCAATGCCTCAATGGCAGTGACAGCCACAGCAAACTGCAAACTGCTTTACCAAGATCTCTTATTCACCATCGTCTTCACTGCCAGTCACATATATGGAATAGCACGGAGTCTGATTATCTTTCTTAATACTGAAACCCTATGAAAAAGATATAGGTGGAAAGGACCCTGCATTTTGCAGGTTGATATGGTTAGCACATCTATTATTAGATCCATTTTACAGAAGATGTAACTGAGGTTCAGAGAGGGGGCATGTTTTGCCTATAGTCGCAAAGTTAATAACAGAGGGGAAAATTGGAACCCAAATTATTCTGACTCCAAGTCAGTCCACATTGTTCCACCCACTCCTGAACACTGACTGAAGACTCTTCTCAACCTATAGCATTCTCTTTGAGTTCTCCGGATGCCATCTTCCCTCTTCCCCCCAATCAGCAGCAGCTCTTTTACAAAGAGTAGCAGAACTCTCCCACCATTTCAAGGTTGCCTTAGGGCAGTCAGTGAGCAGATTTTTTCCTTGAGTAGTTTTCTCATCCCTCTGGTCTCCCTGCTGGTAATTGAGTAGAGTCTCTCAACAAGACTAGTCCCTAGATGGCCATATTCTGTTCCCCTATTCTCAGCTGCCCATCTCTCTGGGCCATTCCTCCCCATTCCCAACAAATATAAAGATCCAACAGCTTTTGTGGAACCTTGTTGAGGAAACACAAAGGATTCCAGCTGTGCTTTTCAAAAATCAAGAATAAAGGTCTGGGATTTTATTTTTCTCCATTCCCAGATGATATATATTTGCATTAGGATCACTCCAGGTTCCACTTCATTTTGGGGGCAGAGTGGAATGAAAGGGAAAAAAACCTAAGGGTGCTGTTTTATAAGACATGGAATTGAACTGGAAAGGGAGCCTTAAGGCAAAGATCCCTGTCTGAGAAGAGGCTGGTGAATTCTGTGGATTTGATTTGCCCACTGAAAAGAATAGTGGCTGCCTGAAATGGTTAGGAGTCATGGACTGGAGGGAAATGTCTACATTGTGCTCCTGATTTATTTGTTTTGATACATATTATGATCAGAAGATGATCTCTTAAGGAAAGAAAAGAATATTATCTCCTAGGAAGAACTGCTTTTGCCTTTCTTTGATTCCCCAAGGCTTTCATAATCCAGTACATAGCAAGGACTTAATAAATGCATGTTGAATTTTGACTGGCTGACTTTAAGATTGATTAGTGGGGTGATACAGTAGATAGAGAAGTGGGAAGATACAGTAGGAGTCAGCCTAGACTTGGGTTTACATCCTGCTTCAAATACTTACTTGCTATATGACTTTGGATAAGTCACTTCATCACTCTGTGACTCAGTTTCCACATCTGTAAAATGGGTATAATATTAGCACCTACTTCACAAGGTTATTGTGAAGATAAAATAATAGAATATTTGTAAGGTATTTAGCACAGGGTCTAGCACAGTATAAATGCTAACTACTATTAATCTACAATGTCTTTTTAAGCAATAATATTAATTATGACATTTATATCACACCTACTATGTCCCAGGCCCTGGGCTAAACACTTTTCAAATATTTCCATTATTTGATTTTTACCACTCTGTGAA
The DNA here is from genome assembly GCF_037893015.1 of Macrotis lagotis. Classification (NCBI taxonomy): domain Eukaryota; kingdom Metazoa; phylum Chordata; class Mammalia; order Peramelemorphia; family Peramelidae; genus Macrotis; species Macrotis lagotis. Next base: position 235,031,545 of record NC_133662.1, on the reverse strand, counting down.
ATGGGTACTAATATTTTCACCATTTTACATATGAGAAAAATGAGGCCAATGAGGTTAAGTGATTTTCCTGGGGTTCCAGGGCTAGAAAGTGAATCCACCTATGAACTTGTTTTTTTCTGATTTCTGATATAGTGCTTTATCCATTGTGCTATCTAGCTGCCAGAGGAACTCAAAAAATGTGACAAGGGCAAGATGAAGGGCAAAGTTTTCTTTAGTGGATTTGAACTCATGATCTGATTGGAGATTGATGAGAATAATGTTCCAATGCAAAAGAGGTAGAACTAAGGGAAGAAAGGTAACCCAGCTCTTAGGGAGTTAGAATGAGCTTGTAGTTACAACCCTAAACTACCTTGTTGTTTGGGGGCAAGAAAAGGGGTAATGAACATTTCTCTGATTGCCTGATATATAAACTGCCACAAAAGGTTTTGTTTCTTAGCTTTAGCACATCTTGCAATGGTGGAATAGGGTGAGAATTTTCCTAATGAGACAATACCTTAGGTATTGAGTCTGGATTCACAAAATTATAAAGTGATTCATAAACTAAGAGTTGTGCGGGAGTGAAGAGACCTCCAGCCTAACCTGCCTCATTTTATCTAAGAGGAAACTGAGGATCAGAGAGATTAAATGATCTTTCAAATAGTTATATCCATATATATATCCAGTAAACAGCAGAAAGAGAGCCCAGAAGCTGTCATGGAATTCAATCCATAAAATTATGGGCACTCATAATTAGACCAACCTTCTCCCTTTCCAAAATTTGACTGTGAAGGTTCTTTATTTTTTCCAATTTTCAAATTTTTCTAAATCTTCTAAGTTTTCTCTTCTCTAGTTCCATTTCTGGTATCCTGGTATCCCATTTGTCAAAAATTTCTTACATCAATCACTTAAGCAAGTCTAGTTGCCCCTCAGTCATGACTATCAATCTAATTTTACCTCTAGGATGAACTCTAATCTCTAAATGAATTTCCTACTACATTGATGAAGTTGTGGAGGATGCATTAGTGGAGGAAGGGAGATGCTTCCTATGACTCCTGAAGTTATACAAGGTCCTGCTCTCTCCATTATTGCTACTACTATTCTCAAGAGTAATGTAGGCCCTAATTCCCTACTTGTCACCCTAGCAGACAACTCTTTCCAAAGAAGGCTCTCTAGGAATGGAAGGGTCCCCACTTGATCCTCTCTTCCTGGTTTCTACTATTATTTTGTGCTCAGACTCTTTCTTTGCCCAGAGACTTGGTCTCCATAACTCAACTACCCTTTAGCCCTGGAAATTCCTTCAACCATTAAGACCTTCTCACCCTTCAGTATTCTTGTATCACATGAGCTCCCTTCACCACTGGTGCATTCTTTTCAAACCCTCCATTTGGGGGTTAGACCCAAATTAGTTTTGCTCCATTTCCTTTCTGGCTATACTTTTGACTGTAAGAACTTTACTACCACATGTCCACCTTTATATCCTTTATTCTCTTTTATGTGTTGTCTTCTACCATTAGAATGCTTCCATAAGGACAAGAATTATCCTATTTGTTTATTTGTTTCTATTTGTATCCCTAGCACACCTGACACTTGGTAAGCTTACTGTATTTATGATATTTTGTAGGGCCAATTTGAGGATGGGTCTCAAACAGGAAAAACTGATAGAATTGAAATATGAAAAAAGGAAACCTCAAATTCTGATAGAGCAAGATTAGAAACACTACTCATCTCAAGTTCTATATTGAATCACTCAATTACCATTTATTAAGCACCTACTGTGTGTCAGATGCTATGTTTATGTTCCCCCCCCCATTTATAAATATCAAATGTTCTTTGACTTTCTGTATGATCTTCCATGGAAAATTCACTCTCTGAGCTGGGTGGGACCCTATAGTTCATCTGGTCTAAAGTCTTCATTTTTTTAAAGAAGGAACAAAGTTCTAGTCTTCATTCAAGAAAGGTTAAGGATTTATTCAAAAGCTTAGAGCTAGTTAATGATGAGAAGTTCTGTCTTTGAGCCAAGAGCCTACTCCTATTTGGATGTTGCAAGAAACAAAATTGGGAGTACTCATATCTTTTCACTGACTTAGTGCCTCTTTCAAAATCCAACTATTCATTTTTTTTCAGATCATACACATTTCTCACATGTCTAAGAATTTTCTAATTCCATATCAGAAGTTCTCCAATTTCAATTCCCTTCTTACTTTTGTCTCTATGGTTTTTGAAGTTTAATAGAACTGAGTTTCACAAAAATATGCATACCCATTGATCCAGCAATACCACTACTGGGTCTATACCCTGAAGAGATGATGAAAAAGAGTAAAAACATTACTTGTACAGAAATATTCCTAGCAGCCCTATTTGTGGTGGCAAAGAATTGGAAATCAAGTAAATGTCCTTCAGTTGGGGAATGGCTTAGAAAACTGTGGTATATGTATGTCATGGAACACTATTGTTCTATTAGAAACCAGGAGGGATGGAAAATCAGGGAAGTATGGAAGGATTCGCATGAACTTATGCTGAGTGAGATGAGCAGAACCAGAAAAACACTGTACACCCTAGCAGCAACAGGGGGGTGGATGATGATCAACCTTGATGGACTTGATGAGTGTAAGAATCAGGCACAAATTTTTGTCTATCTGCGATGGAGAATACCATCTGTATCCACAGAAAAATGTGTGGAGTTTGAACAAAGACCAAAGACTATTAGCTTCAATTTAGGGGGGAAAACGTTATCTTATTATGTAATTTTGCAATCTCTTGTACTTTATTTTTCTTCCTTAAGGACATGATTTCTCTCTCACATCACATTCAACTGAAATCAATGTATACCATGGAAAAAATGTAAAGACTAACAGACTGCCTTCTGTGGGGGTGGGGGGAGGGAAGCAAGAATAGGGGGAAAATTGTAAAACTCAAAATAAATAAAATCTTTCTTTAAAAAAAAGAATTGAGTTGCAGCGCATTCTAGGCACTTTAGTTTCCAAATTCATTAAGCTATAGCAACTTACAATTCCATGAAATATACTATTGCTTCCACTTTATACAATTCTATAAATGTGGACTTTTAAATAATGATTTTCCTTTAAAAAGACATGCATTCTATAACTGGGATATAAAGCTATACCATTAAAAAATAGATAAGAACAAGACCAGGGTCTTTCACAAGTATGGCTCTGGGGAAAAGTTTTAAACAACAAAGAAAAGAGGCTATCACAAAAGATAAAATAGATCATTTTGACTATGTAAATTGATTTTTTTTTACAAAATCAATTCAGTTAGGCTCAGAAAGAAAACTCCAAATTAGAATAAAATATTGGCAACAAATAATTCTGACAAGGTTATGGTAAAATTAATGCAAATATGATTAAGAGTTATTTTTCCATGAATAAAATGCTCAAGGGCTGAGAAGAAAGTTTTCATTTATTTATTTACAATTATATGTAAAGATAACTTTCAAGAATCATTTTTAAAAAAAAAATTTTCTTCCTCCCAAGCATACCTTTCCTTCAATCCAAGATAAAAAGTAAACTGATAGAGGTTATATATTCACAATAATGTTATACACATTTCCATATTAATCATGATATGAAATCAGAATCAGAACAAAAGGGAAAAACTACAAAAAACAAAAAAGCAAAAGAATATAAAGGTGAAAATAGCAGGCTTTGATCTGCATTCAGATTCCATAGTTCTTTCTTTGAATGTGGATGGCATTTTCCATCACAATTATTTTAGAATTTTCTTTGATCACTGTACTACTGAGTAGAACTTAGTATATAATAGTTGATCATCATAATATTGCAGTCACTATGTACATGATTCTTCTGGTTCTGCTTATTTCACTTAACACAAATTCATGTAAATCTTTCCAGAATTTTCTGAAATTTGTCTGCTCAGCATTTCTTTCAGAACACTATTACATTATATTTATATACCACAATTTGCTCAGTAATTCCCCAATGGTTGGGTATCATTTCAATTTGTCACCACAAAAATCTGCTGTGAATTTCCCTTTTCTAATGATCTCTTTGGGATACAACCTAGTTGTAGTATTGCTAGATCAAAGAGCATGCACAATTTTATAGCCCCTTGAGCATAGTTCTCCAGAATGGTTGCATCAATTCACAACTCCATCAACAATGCATTAGTGTTCCAGTTTTCCCTCATTCTTTCAAGCATTTATCATTTCCTCTTTTTGTCATCTTAGCTAATTCCATAGGTAAAACCACAAAGTTCTTTTAATTTGTATTTCTCTAAGAGTGATTTAGAGCATTTTATATGATTACAGAGAACTTTAATTTCTTCCTTTGAAAACTGCCTATCCATAACTTTTGATAGATATTGTGAAATTACTTTTTTTTATAGATTTGACTCAGTTGCATTGGTTGCATTGGTTTTGTTTAGGCAAAACCTTTTCAATTTTATGTAATCAAAATTATCCATTTTGTATTTTGTAAAGTTCTCTATCTCTTATTTCATAATAAATTCTTCTCCCTTGCTCTTCTAATTGGCTTATGGTATCACCCTTTGAGTCTAAATCATGTACCCATTTCAACCTTATCTTGGTATAAAGATTGAGAAACAAACAGTTTTTAAAAGAAGAATTATAGATAATAACTTTATGAAAAATTGCTCAATATTTCTTATAGAAATTTAAATCAAAACAACCCTGAGGTCTCATCTAACATCCAGCTAATTGATGCAAGATAAAAAATGTTGGAAATGTTCAAATGGGGGTAGAGTTGTAGGAAGATAGGCACTTTGATGTAAGGTTGTTGATAGGGTTACAAATTAGTCCAACAATTCTAGAAAGCAATTTGGAGTTATGTTTTTAAAATGTTCATGCCCTTTGACCAAGAGATTTCAGTGCTAGAAATTTGAAGAAGAAAGAAAAGTGTTATGAATATGTTATATTCATAGTAGCATTTTTATGTTAACAACACTTTAGAAACATAGCACCCATTGTCTGTGGCATACAGATACAAAAATATAGTACGTGAAAGTGGTAGAATATTAATGTTTTATAAGGGATGCTAAATCAGAGAATCATGAAAACATTTCTATGAACTAATTATTGTAAAATAAGAAGAATCAAGAAAACCATTCCATAACTAAAATAGTAGAAATGAGCAAAAGATAAAATGAAATAAGGCACAACAGAAAAGAGATAAGAATATGTACCCTCACCCCATTCTTTGCAATATTGAAATATTATATACACTACCACAAAAATGACATATTAAGTCATTTTCTTTAACTGTCTGCTCTTTCCCCCCTTTAAATCTTTCTTAAAATGGATGTCTTGGGGTATCTAGGTGGCACAGTGGATAGAGCACCAGCCCTGGAGTCAGGAGGACCTGAGCTCAAATCTAACTTATTGCTGAGTTTCCTTCTTTAATCTTTTTATCCCCAGTACCCAGCACAATGCTTTATATCCTGGAAATGTTCAATATATGCTTGTTGTTTACAAATATTATTAAGTAGTACAATTTCTGGGGCACTAGGAAAGGGAATGATCCATAGAAGAACACACAATCTGGTATTGATAGAGGCCAAATTCAAACACAGAACCCTCTAAATTTCATCCATTGGCAAAAGAGTTCATTCTACTTTGGAGAAACCTCATTTCTGTTCTATTTCCCTCCATTTTCTACACTATGACATGCACTGCACAGAAACCCAGGACTTGTATTTCAGCACCCTAGTTGGTTTCTCCATTATGTCCTGCCATGCTCTGAGACATGTGAAGATTTCCTCAGAAACATCAATCCCCATTCCACTTTCTTCTAAACACCTTTATTAATTACAAAGTGCTATCTGTCTGGGTCCTTATCCATTTATAATTTGAACCCAGAGGGAAACATCTTCCCATGATACCTGTTAAATGCCAAAGATCTCCATTAAAAATGAGCAGCAGAGGGGCAGCTAGGTGGCATAGTGGATAAAGCACTGGCCTTGGAGTCAGGAGTACCTGGGTTCAAATGCGGTCTCAGACATTTAATAATTACCTAGCTGTGTGGCCTTGGGCAAACCACTTAACCCCACTGCCTTGCAAAAAACCCCCAAACAAACAAAAAAAAATGAGCAGCAGATAGACAGCCAGAGTTAGAGTTCAATTACCATAAGGGCACACCAAACAAAAACTCAGTTTCACCAACCCATTGCTCCCAGTATGAGTACAGTGATAATGTCACATCTTTCTGTTGACTTCAGACACTGTAGATATCACCCATTCATTATAACTGCCAAAAAATGCAGATTCTTTAGCCCTTGGACTTAGAGATTGGGGTTATAATGAAGGCATTCTGGACCTTGGAGCTGGGGGTTGTTGATGAAAGAAAGTTAAGGGATATGCTAATGAACTAGGGACTTGAGGAAGCATAGGTCATTAGTAAAGAGTTACCCTACAATCTTCTGAATTCTGACATATGTACTTGGTCACATAAGAAGGCAGGATTTGGGTCAGTTAGCAAGACTGTGGTTTAGGAGTGAAGGGAACACTGTCATTCCTACTTCCTTCTCCCCAGTCACATTTTCCCTCAATTATCTGGAATCTCATCACTGAAGCTTCATTCTGAAACTGTGACACCTCTTTTAATGCTTCTCTTCTAGAGGAGAGTTTTACTATAATAAAAATAGTTGAAAGTCGAAGTTTTCTAAACTCTTTACATTTATTGACACCCATGATCAAAATAACAACTGTGAAGTATCATCATTTTATGGATGAGGAAACTGAAAGTTATAGATTATATGACTTATTCAGGGTTACATAGCTAGCAATTGTCTGAGGAAGAGTTTGAATTTGGGTCTTTCTGACGACGCATCTAGTGTCCCATCCTCTTTGCCACTTTTAAACTACCATCAATGAATGATCTCGAATAGGTTTGAATTACAGATGAGAAATTGAGGGGGCCATTAAGGAACATATACAGATTAGTATTCTGGAGATTGGAGTAGGGAGGGAGAGGAAAATGAAGTCCATCACTGGGGGCAAAACAACATGGTTGAAAATAAATTTTCAAATCTTCCATGTTTTAGGATTGAAAAATTCTTCTGAGATACTAGTTCTAAAGAGAAGAATGCATCAGAGGTTCATTCATTTATCCAAAGTCATACAAACTTTCATTTAGCAAATCATCATCTATTTAAGGAAGTTTAAGAGGGTCCTAACCCCAACCCTTGTAGCTCTGCATTCTGTATTATAGTGTTTGATCAATTTGCTCTTCAGAGATAGTCAGATAGACCTAAGTACAAGTCTTGTCAGCTTCCTCATTGGTCAAGTGATGACCTTAAAGGTCCCTTCCAGTCCTCAATCTATGATCTTCTGATCATATCTAAAAACACTTCAGAAAAGGAACAGAAATGTTTTTTTCTTCATTCTCAAAGAAGACCATGACATCAGGGAGATGATGGCATGATAAGCACATGAACTGGGTTTGAGTAAGGGGGGCTGTGCTAAGTCACCAGTCTCACTTTCTCCTCCAGAGTCATCTGTGTCTAATGACTAGATATGAATCAGAAAGACTGGTGATGACCCTGCATGCAAGGCAATCAGAGTTTAGTTACTTTCCCAAGGTCACATAACTAGTAGGAGTCATGTGTCTGAGGCTAGATTCAAACTCCCATGCTCCTGACTCCAAGGCCAGTGCTCTATTCACTGTGCCATCTAGCTGCCCATAGGGCTGGGGTAGTGGAAAGAGTTTTTAACTGGGAGGCAAGAACCCTGGGTTCTAGCTGCAGCTATAATCTTGTGTGCCTTCATAGCAGCAATCATTTAACTTCAGTTCTCTTCCAAATATTCTTGTCTCTCCTTCCCTTCCCATGATTTTCTGTTGAGGGTCTTGATTCACACTTGCCTGAAAACTTAAGATAATTTACTATGAGCACCATTTTTTCTTCTTATCACATTCATGGACTCCTTCCATTCTCTAATTTTGACTGAAGGGGGTAGCTATGTAGTGCAGTGGATAGAGTACCAGCCCTGGAATCGGGTGGACCTGAGTTCAAATTCAGCCTCAGGCACTTAATAATTGCCTAGCTGTGTGACCTTGGGCAAGTCACTTAACCCCATTGCTTTAAATAATAAATAATCTTCAATCTTGATTGAAGAAGAGGCCTTTATTCTTGGTAACAGCAATGCCTTTATACATTAACCCTCTAACATTTTACATTTTCCCTATTATCATTGATTTCTTTCTATTATTTTCCCCTCTGTAGACATCAAACATAGCCAATTCTCCCCTGTCCTTAGAAATCCTTACTAGACCCTACCATTTTGGCTAGCAGTACTCCTATATCTCCTTTCCTTTCTCAGAAAATAAATTCCTTTCATAAATTAGGCACTTTAGGTTTCTGATCTTGACATTCAATTAAAACTATTCTCTCCATGGTTACAAAGATTTCTTAAGGTCAAGTTTAATGGTCTTTTCTCAGACTTAGCCCTTTTTGATCTCTCTGTTTCATCGGACATCGGGGGTCACTTTCTCTTCTTGGAAATTTTCCCTTTCCTGGGTTTTCATTACCAGGTTATTTCTTGATTTTCTTCCTAGCCATGACACTATTCCTTCTCAGTTTCTACTGCTTACAACTTTATGCATGTCATACCCGTTAACTTTGGCATCCTCCAAGTCTCTCTTCAGCACCCTGTTCTCATTTCTCTGTATTCTATCTCATTACATGATCTCATCAGTTGCCATTGGTTTCATGTTCTACCCTCTGCAAATGACTCTAAAATCTATAAATCCAGTCTTAGTCAATCTTCAGAGCTTTGGTTGTATTTAACCAATTATCTTTTGGACATTTTGAATTGGATATCCTATAGATTTCTCAAATGCAACATGTCCTAAATAGAACTCATTATCTACTCCTCCCCCCTCCCCCCCAAAACCTTCTATCGTCCAAACTTCCCTATTACAGTTGAGAGAACCCCTATCCTTCAGTGTTACAGGCTCACTATCTTTATTCCTTGCTTTTTTTACATATGCTTGCTTCCTCAAGTCCTAGAGATGAAGGTAGCAGGTAGATAATTGCTCTGATCCACATGCACACCCACCCACCCACCCACCCACACAAACACACACACACACACACACACACACATATATACATACGTAATATGTTGACAGAGATATCTTTGGGATCTCTCTCTCTCTCTCTCTCTCAACTTGCATATCTTGCATTCAAGATCAAAGATCCTCATCATCTCTGTCTCCTAGAGTTTTGAAATGGTCTTTGATCAAAGGATCATAAACCTGGTAGATTCTTTTCTTTCTTTGAAGATCTGTAAAGAGAGTCTGAATGGCCACATGGAGGACTTATTGATTTAAAGCTGGAATAAACCTAAGAAACCACATCATCCATCTGATCATTTTTTTTAGGTTTTTGCAAGGCAAACAGGGTTAAGTGGCTTGCCCAAGGCCACACAGCTAGGTAATTATTAAGTGTCTGAGACTGGATTTTAACCCAGGTACTCCTGACTCCAGGGCCGGTGCTTTATCTGCTACGCCACCTATCTGCCCCCATCTGATCATTTTATAGCTGAGGAAATTAAAGTACAGGTGATGTGCTTTGTTCAGACCCACACAACTAATAAATATATGAAAGGAATCTGAACCCACTTGTTTCCAGTTCTATGTGTAGTACGGAATTTCTCTAAATTTTGGATCTGAACCTCTAGCCCTTTTAAACATCTTTGAGAACGCAATCAATCAGGGCCCTTGTACACCAACCCCTCTCTCTCACTCAGCATCAGGGATGGGATTCCCATGTTTCCTCCCTTTGTCCAGCTCTTAAAATCTGACCCCTTAGCTTTGAAACTGGCCATAGTCCAAGTAATTCACATTTTGCCAAATCTGGGCCAAGTCAACCTGCACGATCCCCTTTACTTCCTCTCTGCTTATATTTATAGGCCCAATTCTTGGCAGATTTAGGAGTGGGGAAATGACATTTGGGAGCAAGTAATAAAATTAAAGTCAAAGATAATTGTTGTTGATCGATCTTATTAATGAACTGAAAATGGTCAATCAGGTCAGTGGAGAGAATTGGCTATAGCAGAATGGGCCATATCCTGAGCCCTCTCCAAGATGCCCTTTCGGTACAATGGATCACATCAATTAACCTTATCCACCTGCTACCTTCATCGCTGGGACCTGAGAAGGCAAGAAATGGTAGCTATTTTTATTATATAGAGAGCTAGGTGGAAGAGTAGATAAAGCCCTGGGATTAGAAACAGAGGAAGACCTGAGTTCAAATCCAACCTCAAACACTTAGAAGCTTCGTGGACCTGGGCAAGTCATTTAAACTTTGCTGCTTCAATTTTCTCATCTGGAAAATAAGGATGATACTAGCATCTTACCTCCAAGAGTGACTGTGAGGATCAAATGACATATTTTTAAAGGGCTGAAGACAGAGTAGAAGATAAACAAGAGTGATCCCTGGCATAGCATCTTTGAAAATTCCATAATTTTAGAACTTGAGAGTCAGAAGGAACTTCTAATGCATACATGAAAAAAAATGGTATAGTATGTCCAGCAAGTTAATTAAACTTAAGGGTTCTCAGATATCTCATTTGTAAAGTGAGGGGGCTAGCTATGAAAATATGTCCAGTCCCTTCTAATTCTAAGTTTAGGATCCTATATCATTTCCCATATGTAGTCATGTAAGCCTCCAATTGATGACTCCATGGAGAGGAGCCCCACTGCCTCCCATGACAGCCCATTGCACTTTTGGATGACTCCCCTTGTCTGTCTCTTCGGAAGTTTCTCCTCTGCTTCTGGTTCTGCTCTCTGGGGGCCAAAGAGACCAGTTCCCCTTCTTCCAAATACCAGCATTTTAAATACTTGAGTATGGCTATCCTGTGTCCCCTGAGTATCATTGTCCCCAGGCGTCACATTCTCAGTTCCTTTCATGGATCTTTAGATGAAATGAACTCAAGGTCAAATCTGGGGGTGTTGGCATTTGATACCCCTTACAGGTAGAAATCCATAATGCTAGGAACTGTCACCATCCAGGCCTTAAAGTTGTAAGGAACTGTAGTTGAGATAGGTTCTTTTTTTTTTTTTGGTTTCTATAAAAAAGAAATACTCTAGTAATTGGGGGAGGGAGGTCATTTATCAGGGGCCATACCTGGCCCTTTATAGTCCAAGCTTTAAACAGATTCTGAAGAACTCCATTCAGTGTCATCCAGACCGCTTTCCTGGTCAAGTCATGTGAGTTTTCATCCTTCCCCCCTTCTTACCTGGCAACTTGGGAGTTAAGGAGCCCATCATTCCATAGGCAAACTTACAGGACTTAAAATTTGCTTAGTAGTAACAGCAATCCCAATAGAGTCCCTTTCTTCAGACAAAGGGGATTTAATCCAGTTAGTAGTTTTTTTTATCTTGCAGTTTCCAGAGAGAAGGTGGGAGTGGGGGAAGGGAAAAATACAGCTCTTAAATTTTAAAATAGATTTCACAGTTTCTCTGCTTGACATTAGCTTATCACATCCTTTCCAGATTTTGCTCTTCTTAATAACTTGTGGTCACCCCTGAGAGCCTGCATGGGATTGTGTTGCCAAAAAGCAGGGTGACCAATGAAAGATTGCACTTTTTCTTACATGAGGCACCCCCCACAGAAGCCACTGGGAATGTACGGCCTGAAGTCTAGGTAACTGATAAGTTAGGTTTCTCATCAACTCTTCTTTTCTCATGCTATCACCTAGCAGTAATGAAGCACCTACTATACCTCAAGCACCATGCTAGTTATCGGAGATAAAAAGACAAAAGTTAATCAGTCTCTATTCCTCAAGAAACCCTAAATTCTGAAGCTGGAGATAATATTGCAGAGATCCACTATATATACATACATATATATATATATATATATATATATATATATATATATATAAATATATATATATATACACACACAGAAGACAAATACAAGATAACCTTAGGGAAGGTGCCTGCTGGTGTCAGGGAGCCAAGGATATCTGGGAGGAATAGCAAAAGCTTAGGAAGAAAATGGAAATTGAATAATGATAGCTAGTGTTTCTAGACCACATTAAGGTTTGCAAAATACTTTGCACATATTTAATTTGAGCCTCAAAATGATACTGGGAGGTCGGTGTCATTATGACCCCAATATTGCATAGGGGTCATAGGCACAGAAGTTAAGTGACTTTTCCAGAAATACATAAACAAAATTCTGAAGTCAAATTGGAACACTGGTCTTCCTGACTCCAGATTCAATCACCTAATTATTGACTTGATAATGTTTGTCCTTCATGTTTGAAGAAGACCATGACAACAGAGAGATGGCATCATGACAAGCACATGCATTGCATTTGAGTGAAGGGGTGTTGTGCTACATCACCACCCTCACTTTCTCCCCTGGAGCCATCTGGGACTGGTGGCCAGATATGAATCAGGACAACCGGATGTGGTACTGGCTATGAGGTGATCAGGGTTAATTTGACTTGCCAAGGTCACACAGCCGGTAAGAGTCAAGTTCTGATCTTGCCCTTACACCTAGTGAACTACCCACAGCACCCCCTAGTTGCCCTTGATTTAAACTAAGTATTGATAAAAACCAGGAATTCCAAAGAGATGAGTACATAGAGGGAGAACATTTCAAGCACTGGGGAAATGGCCAAAGATACAAAGGGGAGATAGAACGATACCATAAAATGTTAGAAGAGGAAATGACCTTAGAAATAATCTAGTCTGATGGTGACTAGCTTGGTGCTTTGGAGTTATTGCAAGTGGTTCAGAAGTCCATGAGCATATGTTGCCTTGAGATTCGAATATCAAAGCAAGTTAGATGTGATACCAGTTCTCAGGAATAAACTTTCATTGCTTCATCAGGCTCCTAATTTCCAGAAGCTTTCGAGCAGTACCTACCATCTCTTTCAATATCCCAGTGTAATAAAGAAACCAACATACATCCTAGAGAATGAATCTATACCATATCTCACACCTTTTAAAATAACTATTTTTCAAATGTATATATAGATCCTGCTGTGATTAATAAAATATACATTCATTTTGAAGAATTACCAAATTCCTGGTAGCTTTAAGTCAGCATGATTTTTTTCAGCAAATTTATACTAATAGTCATCCAAGGCCTAACCATTTGTCTTTCTGTTGTTAAAAGGGGATCCTTGTGCTCAAACAAGTTATGAATAATTTCTTTAGTCTAAGTACCTCATTTTATGAATGAGAAAACAGACCAGGATGACTTGGAAGAGATTGCAAGGGTAATAAAGTCTTGGGTCACCTTCCATCTGGAGGGCCGCCGTATCTTATTTTGGTAGCCACAGTTTGAAAGGGATCTACAAAATGCAGATCACCCAGAGAAAGGCAACAAAGATGGGTCATATCATAGTTTGTATTATAGAAAGATTGGTTGAAGAAATTGAGGATCTTTGGTTTGGAGCACAGAAGACTTTGGGTGGGGAAGGGTAATAGATACCTTAACACCTTGCAATGTTATAATGTGGCAAAGTGAAAAGACTTACGCAGTTTGTCTCTAGGGGGTGAAATTAGGAGCAAAGAGTGGACATTATAAATAGGAAAGCTCAGACTTTAATGGCAAAGAGGGAAAATATCTTTCTAACAATTGGAACTATCCCAAAGAGGAATGGGCAGACTCTGGAGTTCTCCCAGTGGAGAATTTCAAACAATGGTTGGATGAGCTGCTAAGTTACAAGTTTGGGATGATCTCTTTGGGGCATGAATTAAACTGGATAATTGCTGAATCTCTTTTAATACTGAAATCCGTGATTGACAAATAGGAGAAGCTAAATTCCAATTTTGTTCTTTTAATTATTCAGGGTTCTTCCCGATACACCTTTCTTTCTTTGTTTCTCTGTCTTTGTTCTTTTCTTTCTTTCCTCTCTCCTCTCTCTCTGCTTCTATCTCCCTCCCTTCCTCCCCTTCATCCTTCCTTCTCTCCTTTTCTTTCTTTCTCTTTTTCAATAATATTTTATTTTTTCTACAACTACATGTAAAAACAAATTTTAATATTCTTATTTTTTAAGTTTTGAGTTCTAAATTTTAATCCCTCCTTCCTTCCCCAAGTTCCTCCCTGGGATGGCAAGCAATGTGATTTAGGTTATACATTACATCATTATTTCTTTAAAATTGACCAGCTTAGATGTTGCCTGCGACATGAATTGTCCCAAGCAGTTGACTGTAGATTGGGGCAGGAACACAGGAGTCATCAGCAATTTGAATTTTTATCCAAAGATCTGTTTTGATCTCAGTTCTGCTTCTTTTGGGAGTGTTGGATATGTTACTTCCTCTGTGAGCATCCTTTTCCACGAGGGGATTCAACCACATCCAGGCTTCTTAAATTAACACAGACTATGACCTCCAGGCCTAACCACTCTCTTTCCTCATCTACTTTTCTGGGTTCCTTCAAGGCCTAGCCAAAATCTCAACTTCTTTGAGAGGTCTTTCCCAAGGCCTCTTAATGTTAATTGTTTTAACTTTGATTTGTCCTGGATTCATCTTGCATGCACATTATTATTTGCACAGGGGCAGTGACGTGGTGCAGTGTTGAGCTGGTGGTGGATGAACTGAATTCAAATTCAGTCTCTGACACTTAACCTCTATGCAGCCCTGGGCAAGTCACCCAACCTCTGTTCATCTAGATTTGTAGTTTAGTTATATCTGACTCTTCTTGACTCACTTTGGGTTTTCTCGGCAAAGATATAGGAATGATTTGCCATTACATTCTGTAGCTCATTCTATAGATGAGGAAACTGAAACAAACAGGACAAAGTGACTTACCCAAGGTCATACAGCTGGTAAGTGTCTGAGGTCAGATTTGAACTCACAAAAATTAGACTTCCTGACTTAGGGTACAATTCCTTATCTAGCTGCCTCAGTTTCCTTGTCTATAAAATGGGGCTAATAATATCACCTGCCTCCCAGGGTTATTATTAGGATCAATTTAAATAATATTTATAATACAAGGATAGTGGGTGGCACAAAGTGGGCATTATGAAATGTTAGTCATTCTATTCTTATGTCTTCACTATTAGACTGTACATTTCTTAAGGGCAAACAAAAACTGGGTTTTTGTTTAGGAAAGGCACGCAGTTTGATTTAGGTGACACCAGTGCAACACTGGCCCATGCCAAAGGACACCTCCACAAAAAGACCTTGGGCCAGGGGAGAAGGGAGTATTGAACCGGGGCCCCTGAAGTTTCCCATCTTGCTCTCTCCCGCCTTGGGTCCAGCCTTGAGGAAGGAAGCCATCAAGGCCTGTAATTTATTTTCCCCCCCTCCCTCTTCTCTCTCCTCCTTCCCTCCTCCAGCTATTATAGACTTCTTGTTTAACACCTTCAGAGTTGGCATCACAGGGACGGAAAGCAGAAATGGACAAAGGAGACTGGACTAGGAGGAAAAGGAAGATTTGGACACTTATAGTGCTCATATTTTAATACATAAGGACCTTTGCCAGCTTTGACAACCAGTAAAATATGAGATTGGGGAATCCCTGATTAGATGCCCTCTAAGGTCCTTCATTATCCAAGTCTTCTCTCATATATTTCTTAGGTCATGATGGCAATAGAAATTCACTACTTTAATTTTAATAAGAAACTTTTGTCCTAAAATTAAGCCAAGTCTAACTTCCATGGAGAGAATGAAAGTCTGGATGAGGATGGGGGAAGGAGGGAGATAGCAATCTTGTAGCATGGGCTCTCCCAGAGATTTGGGGTCTGGTGGGATACCAGAATAGGGAGCCTTAGATAGGAAAGAAACAGGGGTGAGGGGCACTGAAGGGGAGATGGAGAGGTTAGGAGATGAAACTTTCTTTCTCCTATGCATTGTATGGCACTCTGAACACAAGCAGGTCCAAATCCATTAGAGGCTGTTTATATTGTTTACATTTTCATCAAGAAGCAGGATCAAGATAACTAGCTTTTGCTTGCCATGATTTCCCTTTCTTTCTTGGTTCAAACTCATTCCCACTATTTAAGATTCATTCCTTCCCCCACTTGTTTTCTATCAGAAAGCTTCTGAGGGTTCTTTCTGTGTATTTGTATGTATATGCCTGTGAATGAAGTGAGGGGTGTCCTTTTCCCATCTCCCACCCTAGCCAGAGACTGAATCTCTCCCCTCTTTCCTTCCCTCAGCCCCTCCACCAACCTAAAAATGGAGGACAGATCACTAATTTCTCCATGGCCCCTCTGGACCAAGCCAGTTCCTCCTTTCTCCTTCTTGCCTCTTTTATAGCAATGCTTTATTAACTACAGGAACCCGGGACTGCCAGAAGGTTAGGAATTAATGAAGAATTGTTGTCACTCTTCACTGATCTTCTCATTAGGAGGCATTTGCTTAATTTTGGAAAGCACTATTAAACTAGCTCTGATCATCATCAGGTGAGCCAAAAATGCTTCAAGCTTTGGAGTCCTCGAGCAGTGGAGGATACAGGAGGGCTGAAATGAGCTCAACAGAAACTCCCAGCAGCTTGATTCCCTGGGATGAAGAAAAGAGGACTGGAGCCCACCTTGTTAATAGTTAAGATTTGAGTTCTAGAGCCAGCTCCGAGAATAATGAGTCTTGGGACTGTGGGCAAGTCACTTCTCTTTGGGTTATGTTTCCTGATCTACAACATGGAAGGACGAGGCTAGTTACTCTCTTAAGGTCTCTTGGAGTTCCAACACTGGATGGTTCCAAGTTTACTTGGATGAAAATAGGTTGAACTCAAAGCAAAATTCTGCTACTCCATTCTTTGTTCTCTGATTGCTATTACCAAGCATTATTGAGTAATAGGCTGGTGACTGAATGGGAACTAAACGTGTTTGGGCCAAAATCTAAAAAAAAAAAAAATCGTAGCCAGACGTTCTTTTGAAGGGTCTCTGGCATTTAAGGAAGAAAGCTTAATTTTCAAATTTCTCAGCTTGACCTCAAGAATGTAACTCAAGTTTATTTGTGATTTTTCCTTATATCAAAGAGAAACAAGGTTTCTTCCCCTAATTAGGATTGCAAGAAATCAGCTGAAGCATGACTGTGCTCAGAAGATTTATTAGCTCAATTGGTTAGAGAATAGTAGTAATAAAGGCTATGGTATTATTCTTCAAATAATCCAATTGGCTTCACTTTCTTCCATGACCACACAATATACCCTTAGTCCTTGCCAGGGCTGACCAACTCATATGTGTATATAACTTTATATCTCACTTTCTATAGGAAACCTTTCCTAATTCCTCTTAATTCTAGTGCCATCTTTCTGTTGCTTATAAATCTGACTGTCATAAGATTGTGCTGACATTGACCAATTCTTTATTTTCTTTCTTAATGTTGTTCTTTGAACCTTCTTTTGCCCTCAACCAACTTTAAACAAATCCATCCTCCTCTTGTTAGGATGAGATGAAAGAAGTCCTATGTGACCTTGGATAGATGACTTCTCCTCTCTATGATACTCGGTATCTTCCTCTGTAAAATTTTCCATCTACTGCTCCACTTAAATTGAGTGTTCCTATCTCTGGATTGGGCAACTCGATGATCTGATGTATGAATTTCTAACCGCGACCTTGGGGTCATGCTATTCTTTGCTCCTTTGATTCTACGAATCGGATACTGTAGTTTTCAGACCATGTCCACCTTGGGGCATCTTGGAACCAGAGATACTAGCCCAAGATCTGATTTTTCTGTCTTATCCATTCACGGAAAGAAAAGAGAGGATAGAATTCTAGACCCAACAGGATCTACCTCAACCCCTTTATTTTGCAGAGGGAGAAGCTAAATTTCAGAGAGGAGAAAGGCACATCCATAAGATGTGGGAGAGCTAGAGCTAGAACCCAAGTTATCAAACTTCTTGTCCATCCAATATTCTCTCTATGAAGTGATGCCTTTTTCTTAGAGTTCACATATGTTATGGGTGACATATCATCTTTTCTTTAGCACCTCTCTTCTATTCATCACATATAAAATAATCTTGGTTCTCAGGATCTTTGATAAAAACCTCTGTAAACTCATCTCTATCCCCAATTCTCCTAAGAATATCTGTAAAGATATAATTAAAATGAATAATAGATAATGTTCTGGGCTTAGCATCAAAGAAACTTCAGGTTAGATCCTGCTTCAAATACTTACTATTTGTTTTTTTTAAGGTTTTTGCCAGGCAATGGGGTTAAGTGACTTGCCCAAGGCCACACAGCTAGGTCATTATTAATTGTCAGGTCAGATTTGAACTCAGGTACTGCTGACTCCAGGGTCAGTGCTTTATCCACTGCACCACCTAGCTGCCCCAAATACTTACTATTTGACCTTAAGCAAATTACTTAATCATTCTGTGCCTCAGTTTTCTCCTCTGTAAAATGAGGGAGTGGAACTTTAAGGTCTAGAAGAGATCAAAAGGTCTAAATCTATAATCCCCAAAGTATGGGAAGAAAAGCAATGCAAGCAAGCAAAAAAGAGGTCTGGAGGTTTGTATTCCCAGGCTAGTCGCTGACTCCCAAATCTGTTCAATGACGGAATGAGTAATTACCTCAATTACAGAGGAACCCAAAGGAGGCCAAGGCACTTTAACAAATGAGACAAACCAGGGGTGGGAGCTGATTGGGGAACAGTTTACTAAGGGCCTAGAAGAAAGAGCTAGGACAATTCCCTGGAAAACTACCCTTAAAATAGGCCACAGGTTAATCAGAAGCCCCAAGGAGCCATTCTTGGGACCCCTGGTGGTCTGTGGACAAGTTGGCGGCATAATCATCCCCAGGAAGACTAATAAAGCAAATACAGAATTAGCTCAGTTGGAAGCAGATGAGAACACAATAGGAGGCTGGGGTGGAAAAGGGGGAGGTATGGTGGAGCTAATCAGAGCCCCAGAGACCAGGAAGGTACAAGCTAGCTTCTTTCCCACAACTCTTAGGGGACATAATTAGCTTACATTGCCAGTGAGACACGGCCTCCATCTCCCATAACAAGGAGTTCTGAAGAAACTCTGAACATGACAACTCAGAGAACTGGGAGGCCCCTATGTCCGAAGGCTTTCCAGATATGCCCTAACTCCTTCTTTATTCTTTTTCAGAATGGTATCTAGAAAAATTACACACTACACAGGCAATCTGCTACTTTGTCCCCATCTCTTTGAAAGGACTAAAGAATCCCGTAGATGATGAGAAGGGGAGTGAAGGCAGCCATCAAAGAGCTCCGTCCTAGCTCCCCGGTAAGGGAGGACATTTTCCTGAGGACGCCAAAGGAAAAGAGTTGGATGCAAAATGATACTGGCAAGTAGAATTTGCTAATGTATTCTTTTTGAGGTGAAGATCAGCTGTGTCACTAACTGTAACCTTGGTCAGTTCATTTCCTTTCTTTGGGTTTTGGTTTTCCTTTCCAATAGTCGGATGGAATAGGGTTGGGGTGAGGAGAGTTGGAGAGGAAGTTCCCTAAAGCTGTGACATTGCATCCAAATCATCTGATGACAACTGACTGTCTCTACTCCCTTTATGTGGAAAAATAGAAAAAATGTTTATTGATACTAGAATCAGAGTCCAACCCCTTTCACCCATTCTCCCAATGCACTTGTGAGATAATAGCAGGCAACCAGGGTGTAACTGAAATAGTCTTGAATTTGGAGATTAAAAAATAGGTTTGAGATCAAGTTTTACCATTAACTAGTCATAACACCTTGGGCAAATCATTCAACTTTCTAAATTTCCATTGTTTCTTCTGGAAAATGGGGGTGGAGGTGGGGGTTGGGGTGGGAAGAATGACTGCAAGGCTGATGAAGAAAAGTATAGTATATACTACCTTTGTGATCTTGAGCTTAAACTCTCTGTGCCTCAGTTTCCTCCTCTGTAAGATGAGGGAGTTGGGAATAGATGACTTCTGGAGTCCTTCCAGGTTTAAATTTAAGAAAATGCTTATGTGGTACTATGGATTCAGTGTTGGTGTTCCCAGAGACTGCGTCCCTGACTTCAAGAACAAGTAATATTAGAAGGCTTGGGGAGCTAGGTGGTGCCAGGCCTGGGGTCAGGAACTCTCATTTTCCTGATTTCAGACCTCAGACACTCCTGTTTGCCTCAGTTTCCTCATCTGTAAAAATGAGCTGGAGAAGGAAATGGCAAACCACTTCAATATCCTTGCAAGAAAACCCCATTGTCACCAAATGGGGAGAGCTAGTGGCATAGTGGGTAGAGCAACCAATCTTGGAGTCAGGAGGACCTGAGTTCAAATGTGACTTCAGACATTTAATATTTACCTAGTTGTGTGACCTTGGGCAAGTCACTTTACCCCATTGTCTTGAACCCCCCCCCAAAGAAAGAAAACCCCAAATGGAACCATGAA
The DNA here is from genome assembly GCF_037893015.1 of Macrotis lagotis. Classification (NCBI taxonomy): domain Eukaryota; kingdom Metazoa; phylum Chordata; class Mammalia; order Peramelemorphia; family Peramelidae; genus Macrotis; species Macrotis lagotis. Next base: position 235,011,287 of record NC_133662.1, on the reverse strand, counting down.
GAGTAGTATACAAATGAAAAATGATTGTATAATAGAGTCATTATGCTCACTTATTTGCACTCTCATCTTCCTGCTCCCTCCTCCATTCAAGACTGTCTAAGCCACAGGGCACTGCACATCTGGGTATGTGTTAGCATGAAGTGGTTCAGGTTATTTCCTAGATACATATACAGGTAATGCCAAAATAGACTGGAAATGTATCAAAGACTTTGGTTTGTTGTCCTAATTTTATTTTTGTTGACTTTGACTTCCCTATTCACCGTGAGACTTTATTTAAACCCTTCCCATGATTTGATCACGGATCTAGAGCTAAATGAACAGCACAGGCCATCTAGACCAGCCCCTAATTTAACAGATTAGAGAGCGAAGGCACAAGGAGTTGGCAAGGGAGTGAATATGTCACATGGATTGTGTCACCAAAGGTAGGATTTGAACCTGGTCCTCTACTTCCAGAATGAGGGTTCATGTCTCTGTTCCAAGCTGCCCAACCATCACAGTCACGGAGTAAGAATTGATTGAACTTTTGTTTCCATGCTCACTGAACATAGGGGGAACTAGACTTGAAAAAATTTGGAGATAGAAAGTTACAACCTGTCTGCATCCTATGGGGGTCGAAATATGGATTTTCACCAAGGCTGAGAATTTCAGGGTGATTTCAAATGAAAGTCAGATCCTTCTTTTTCCTCTCTCCTACACAGTCCAAGGAGTCTAGGAAGCTTGTTGGTAGGCCCAGGGTGGGCTCTTTTAGAGAACTACAAACTTTTGAAAGGGGATAACAGAACACTCTATACCTGTGCATGGTATTTATACCAGATTAGGAGAAGAGGCACAATGTTCACTCATTCAAATGGGCAATGGAGTGAATTCCTATCTTTCAAATGGCCATCAACCAGCAGAACCCCACACATTTTACAGGAGATGGAAATGGAAGAGAACTATGAATGAATGAATGAATGAGTGAGTGAGTGAACATATGAATCAATGAATAAAAGAAAAGAATTATTAAGCATTGATTCCATACACAGTGCTGTGTTATAAAATAGTCCTTGCTCCCAAGGAGCTCACACTCTGATGAGAAGACAAGCCTTCTAGGGTGTTTCAATTATGTCAAATGAAAAGGCTCTCTTGACCTTAGGGTGCCGCAGCAAATCATAGGATAATGCTTTAAGATCCTCTAGTTCAGCTCTGTCACACAAATATACAGAAAATCTACCATCTAGGGGGCATGGTGGCTAGAACATTAGGACAGGCATCTGGAAGACCTAAGCTCAAAGTCTGCCAGCATCTAAGAGCTGTATGATCCCAGGCAAGTCACTTAACTTCTCACTGTTTCAGGTTTCTCAACTTTAAATGAGAGATGATCACACCTCCTTTCCATGGTTGTTGTGAGGCTCAAATGAGATAATTATAAAGGCCTTGGCATAGTGTCTTGTATATGGTAGGTGCTTAATAAATACTTCTTTCCTTCTTCCCTCCTCTTTCTTCCCTTTTACTTTTCTTTCCTCCTCTTTTCTCTTCATCTTCCTTCCTTTACTTTCTCCATTTCTTCCTCCTTCCTCTCCTCTCTCCCTTCTTCCTCCCTCCCTTCTTTCATATATATACAAACACATATAGACATACATGCATATATAAATGTATAACTATATTTAACATTAATTCCATGAAAAACATAAGCAAAGTACTGGATAAAGTCCAAAGGCAAAGTTTGTCAGGAGAGTTCAGAAACAGTTCCCAATGGATATGGCATTTGTGTTTGTCTAATAAAGGATGGATGGGAATTAAATAGGTGAAGAGGAAGACAGTTGAGGCACAGGAAATTGTGAGGAAAGAGAATGCCAGGAAAGTATGCAGATCCTTCATTATAATGATATCTTCTTTCATCAACGTACTCCCTTATTCATGTTCCTGTTGTAGCTCTCCAATGCCTATCACATCAGTGGAAAGTGAGATGATAAGCTCATCACCCTAAGAGAGGAGCTAGAGAAGCCCCCAAGCATGCTGATGCTATATGATTAAACCAAGCCCAGTTTTTCTAGGGTGGAAGAAAGATAAATGAAACTGTTCCATCATCAAATAAAATCATATTCCAAGCCAATGTAATACTCACTATCATAAAAGTTGCCTTTAATACAGTTGCTCCTGGTTCTAATACTTTATTTTTTAGGGGTTTTTTTTTTGTAAGGCAAATGGGGTTAAGTAGCTTGCCCAAGGTCACACAGCTAGGTAATTATTAAACGTCTGAGGCCGGATTTGAACTCTGGTACTCCTGACTCCAGGGCCGATGCTCTATCCACTGCACCACCTAACTGCCCTGTTCTAACACTTTCAATGGCTCCCACTTTACCTCCTGGTCCACTGGGGTAGAGTGAAGAAATTGCAGCTTTGTGCTTTTGAATTAAACTGGAGATAAGCTATTGCTTTCATTTATGATGGAATAATAAGAGCTGATATCTATTTTTTTTGTTGTGTGATTGGCTGCACTAAGTCAGTTGGTGCATTCCCATTCTAGAGAGGTTCCTGGAGACTTGAGAGGTTAGGGGACATAGCTAGGGTCAACCAATCAATAAGTCTCAGAGACTGGATTTGAACCCAAGCCTTCTTAACTGACAGGACAGAGTTCTGTCCCCTTGGCCATACTGCCAGCCATTGTTTGTGCAGGGCTGACTGAGTATGGCAGGAGAGGGTACAAATGGCCATCCTCAGAGTCATGGAGACAACAGATCAAGGCTCATCATTGGCACATCCTTTGCACTGACTTTCTGTCCTCTGTCTCAGGAAGAAACTGATACTATACTAGGATATCACAGGTTTGAGCCTATGTGCATGCATGCACACATCTCCATGTGTACATATGAACATAGATACACCTCCCTCTTTTATGTGTATGTATGTAAGCATTGACATATTGAAGCTATTGAAGCTAAAATAGTTTGGGAGCATCATATGTATGTGTGTATTCACATGTAGCTATGTAAAGAAAGGTAAAAAAGAGAGAGAAAAAAGGAGGGGAAGAAGGAAGGGAAGGAGAAACGTAAGGAGGAGGGAAGAAAGATGGAAAGGTAAAAAGACAGAAGGGAGTTAAGGAAGGAGGGAAGGTAGAAAGGAAAAAAAGGAGAGAGAGGGAGGAGGAGGGAAGAGAAAAGAAAGGAAGGGAAGGGAAGGAAGGATGGAAATTAGTTTGGAGATCTTCAAAGCACTTAAAATGTACGTTCATTGAGACTTCACAAAAACTCTTTGAAGCAGATTTTTTAGGTATGAACATACTCAGTTAACAAGCTACGACTGTATTAGGGAAGTGGCTCAAGATCACATCCTTAGTGAGCATCAGAGGCCGGGCTTCAAGCCCAGGTCTGCTTGACTCTGAATCCAATAGACAAAGAGAGACCTTCAAAAACATCTGGTCCCATCTTTTCATTTTCCAAAGGAAGATGATGAGGCCTAGAGAAGGAAGTAGCTTGCCCAAAGTCACATAACTATTTACTAGTAGAACTAAGACTTCCGTCATCTCTTCCTAGCAAGTGGAGGATGGGCTTGTTGAAAGGTTTTATACAACAATTTATTTTCTTAAAGTAAGATGACATTCATTTAATGTGGGTTACAAGAAAATTAATATTTCATTTGGAGGTCTTCCCTGAAACTTGAGGTCTTCAGAGAAGCAAAGCTGAACAATACATCTGTATAATATTGCACAAAAACTAATTTGTAAGGCAACATGGTAGCAGGGGTGAAGGAACACGGAATCTAATTTGAAAAGGAGGTAGATATTGAAGGAAAAAAATGAATCCAGGTTTTGACAGCTGCTTCAATAACTGTAAGTGAAACCCTTGCCTCTCTGTGTTCTCACCCCTGCCCCCTCTCTCATTATTCATCTCATTCAACTCCAGGTAGTTCTTCAGTAGACATGAAATGTTATCTGGGTTCAAATCCCCGGGCTCCACCTAGCCTTCCAGCTCCAAGGAATCTCTTGCTTTTGGCTCACTTAATTATCTATAAAGGCCATTTATTAGAGCTAAGAAGGGCTTCACCTCTGTTAATTCTAAGGTATCCAACTCCCAAAGGATCCAAAGAGATATTTCAGGGGAACTTGGATGAAGGGGAAATCTTAAGGAAAAAAATTTATCCACTAACCTTTGGTTTCCTTTACAATCTTAGGTATTTTCATTTTTCTTCTTGGGACTGTGTGATAAAAGGGTCCAGGACACTAAAAAAATATCCTTGTTCTAATCCAACCTTTTTCTCACAGTGGGAGGAGTAAATATTAACCCATCATGTATGTGTGAAGGTTAGACCTATTGTCCATGATGGGAAGAGTGGGAGAAAGCATGTGAGGAAGGAGATGTATGTGCTGGTAAGAACTGGTACATCAGTATGCTAAGGCTCTACAGCCTTCTCACAAGCAGTTTAACTCTAGCTTCATTTGTTCCCAGGATTACTGGGGGGAAATCAACAGGAAGCAGTCAATGGCTGGGAAGAGGTCAATAAAGGGCCCAACTGACTTGAAATTGTTGAGCTGCTAATGATGTTGGGTTCAGCTTTTTCTTTCAGGTCATTGGGTCTGGGTTAAGGGACACACATCTTCACTGCTCGGACTCATCCATTATCATTTCTCCTTTCCTTTCCATTAATCTTATCCAGTCTTCTCCCTCTGTCTCTAACTCTCCCCTGAACTATCATCACTTCATCTGGCCCCCTCTTCTATAAACAACTGCAGGGTGGCTCAGGGCATGTCAGATTTAGAGCAAGAGGAAACACTGGAGTCCAAACTCTTATTTTCCAAAAAGAAAAAAAAAAAAACCTGAGGCCCAGATTCTAAAAGACTTGCCCAATATGACATAGGTAATAGAGTCAGAATTTGTAACCAAGTCTTGTAACTCTGCTTCTTCAATTCCCCTATTCCCTTTAAGAGTAAGCTTAAGCGATAACCTCTCCCACAAATCCTTTTCTGATATTCCCAAAATTCTTTGTATTTTATTTGCGTATATTTGTGTCTGTATGTCTGTGTCTTTTTATCTTGTCTTCCAAATGGGAATTAAGGTTTTTGAGGGTAGAGACTTTTTTATTTTTGTTTTTATATTCTTAATACCTCACATAGTTATTAGCACCTAGTAGGTACTCAATAATTACTTGTTGGATTGGACCAAATTGCATTGGAATCATGAGACAGGGCTAGTTTGGGGGATTTATAGGGATTAGATCCTTCATCATTTATATAATGTGATTGAAATAGCACGATATTTTAGGAGACCTACTAAGGTCCTGAGAAGGTATCTCCTGCCTTAGGTCATATAATCTAAGAGACAGAGTTGGAACAAGAACCCATCCTCATGCTGCCAAATCCCAAGGTTCTTCTACTCCCTTAGCAATTCAAGCTTCGCAAAAGGAAAAACAAAGAAATTGTGACTCTTTTCAGATTTATTAATATTTACTGAGAAACAGAGAAGATATAAGATAATAGTCCCTAACAAAATATATCGCCAAACAAAGAAGACCAGATGCCTCTTGAGGGGAAATAAGAGACCTGAGCTCACCCTCTCCTCCCAAATCTACCCATTCTGGAATCCTTCCTTCATGTTAAGGCTAAATAACTAATAACAGATTCAAATCTCTCTTTTGGAGTTAAGGGGTGCAACATTTTCATAGAAATTAAAACTTGTGACCAAAATGAGGAAGATTCAATTGTATAATACCAGGGAGGTCATCTCTTCTATTTCCCTAGAGGGGACTGCCTTCCTTCCCCTTTTCTGTTAGAGAGCAAGGACTTCAAAGGCAACATGAAGGGATTTGTTTAGACTTATAAAGACTTCCTGAATTAGAGGGTAAGTAAAAAATTGAGATCTTCCTGGTAGATTTTTTTCAAATTGAAAAGACATTCATCCATCTTAGGCTCTGATCTATCCAGCAGTAGGGGTCTGGACTGAGTGAGATGTCTTCCTTCTATTTATTTTTTAAAAAAATATGGTTTTGGCAGGGGGGCAATTAGGTGGTGCAGTAGATAGAGCACCGACCCTGGCGTCAAAAGGACCTGAGCTCAAATCTGGCCTCAGACACTTAATAATTGCCTAGCTGTGTGACCTTGGGCAAGTCACTTAACCCCATTGCCTTACAACAATATGGTTTGGGTGACAAATTTTGATTTTACATTACCCATATTTGTTATTGTATCCCTATGTTTGTTGATGAGAACCCTGTTTAATGCTACTTCAGCTTCATATCTATAGTCTACCCAGGAAATAAAAGTATCAAGGAAGCCACCTTTCCCAGAAGTAGGCTTCCTCTTCACCATTCCTCCCCACTACCTCCCAATATAGATAATCCCTATTTCCTGCAAAGCTCAGATCATGTGATATCTCTTACAATAAGCCCATCTGGTTGACAATGCTTTCCCCTACCTGGAAATCACTTCACACTCACAGAGCATAAATGTTTATATCTACCTGTGCATGTATGTAAATGTGTATATACACATGTATGTGTGTCCAAATAGCAGGTAGCTAATTGGTTCAGTGGATATAGCACTGGGTCCAGAATCAGGAAGAGCAGAATTCAAATCTGGCCTCGGATACTTACTGGTTGTGTGACCCTGGGCAAGTCACTTTTTCTCTGTTAGCCTTAATCTACTGAAGAAGTGAAAGACCAACCATTCCAGTATTGTTTCCAAGAAAGACCTCATTGACATTTTGGTCCATTGGGTCATAAAGAGTTTGACACAACTGAATGATTCAACAACAACATACATACAAATATGTTCTCATATATATGAACATGCATATATATATATATATGCACATATCAACATATTGACTAATGGATTGTATGAATATGCAAATATACATGTATGTATTTAAGAGACTATGGAACATGCCCAAATTTATACAGCCAATAAGTGTCTAGGTAAAAATTTGAACCTGGGTCTTCCCCAATCCAAGCCCACACTACCACTTAACCTAGAAATGATGTGAAGAGCTCCTCCAGCTACAACCTTCTATGTGTCCCTTCTTTATCTAATGCGCAACACATCATATGGTGTCCACCTTTAGAAGGTTAGTAATCAACTTAGAAGTCATATAATCTTTTGTCTTCATTTGACTGAGATGGAAATTAAGACTGAGAAAAGTTAAATAGTAGGAGAGAACCAAGGGTTTAGAGTTAGAAGATTTAGGATTAGAGATGGGTCATTTCACATTTCTCCCTGCCTCACTTTCCTCATCTATAAAAATGGGAAATTAGATTCAGTAATATCTAAGATCCTATCCAGTTTTAAGTCTGTGATCCTATGATGCTACACAGTACACAGGCAGTGATAGTTAATTAGCTAATCAGTCAATGAACAAGCATGCCTTAAGTGTCTACATTGTTTGGGTACAGGGAATAGAGGTACCAAAAAAAGAGTCCCTATTCGCAATGAACTTGTATTCTACATACACACATACATATGCATAGTCTTCCTCTATTAAGCTGAAAGTTTTTTATGTGTGTGTGTATGTAAGCTTTAAAATTTAAAATGACACTAAGACTTTTAGAATACCCTCTTTAAGCACTATCTATGAAGAAATATATATGCACATACATACCAATATTCATATATATATGCATATATATAAGATATTATATCACATAATATAATACATATATAAATAACTACAAAATATTTTAAAGGAAGAAGAAGCTAATATGCTGGCATGTGTGAACTTAGGATAAGGAAAAACCTCATGTAGAAAATGACTTGGGATGAGAGTTGAATCTAACTAGAGAATAGAAAGGGAATAAGTAAGGAGAGGGTTCATTCCAGGCAATGGGGGAGAGGGGGGACCACATCTCAGAGAGACTGGAGGACAGCAGGTGAGGCCAGGAGATATAGCAAAGGTTCCCAATTATTGGGGACCAGAGATCATACTTGTGGATGGATTTCAGAGGTTCTTTTTACCTATTCCCTTTATAGTCCCAAGCTTGATTCAAGATATAGCTTGAATTATTTTTTACACAAGATTTTTCTTTATCCTCAATTCCATATCCTCCACCTTCCTCCCATACTACTTCCTTCTTCTCCAAAAATACCTTATAGTTATGTTGCATGTATATATGTGTGCATATGGAAATGTATATAGGCCTGTGTATTCCCATATATGTGAAAACATATATAGTGCTTATATAGGATTTCCCAAAGGACTTAGACGGTTTTAAGCTATTAAACCTTAAATATAATCACATACATATAAACTAAGCTATTAAAGTTTCCATATACATAATACATAAATGTATATATAATTATGTTTCATTTTAATCAGTTTCTTTGTAATCCTATGTATTTTATTTAAGAGATGTAAAAAATATTACTCTGAAGAAGGATGCATAGGTTTCCTCAGCACATCAAAGCGATCCAGGATGTACAAAGAGGTAAAGAATACTTCATGGATGGGGACCCCTGAGCAGGTCATGGTGGAACACAGAGGTTTTGAAGGGAAAGTCATTTATTATGATATGACAAAACTGGGATTCAACCACTCAAGCCAGACTCTTTGACTATAATTCTTGTTTTCTTTCCACCATTCCATTAAAGAACTGGGTGAAGCAGGTTGGATTCCAGTTTGTCTAAATCTGCTCTACATAGTCCTAAAGTCAGGGAAGAGGTGGTGGCTTCTAGGGAGATGGTGGAAGGGAAGGAGGCTTCTATTGGGTCACAGCACTTCAGCTAGGAATTCTCATCTCCACCACACAGAGGAGAACAAGAGGCATGGGGAGTCTGCCATTGGGTTCTTAAGGCTGAGAGCAGATGGGTCACTTTAGGAGGCTGGTGTTAAAGTAGAGATTGAATTAGAGGTAAAACCTGGATTAGAACAAAATGGTACCGTGCCCTAGTCTGGTCTGGGGACACATCACTACAAACTTTTATTAGGAGTCTGATAAATGAAACTACCTATATTTTTATTCTCATCCCTTAAAGCTAATGAAAGAGAAGTTGGACTAGGGGACCTTGCACCTTATTTATTGACTAATTCCAGACTCTTTCTGTGATCATTACCTGTGTTGCTCTCTACTTTAAATCAAGTAGAATTGCACTTTCACTGCAAATTGGAACCAATTCAGTTCACTTTTTTTCCCCCCTATTCATCTGGGGCTTTGAAGGCAAAAAAAAAAAAATCTAAGCAAGAAAAAAAAAGGTCCAAAATTTGTTCCTGCACAAATAAAAAAATAACCCTCTTGAGTTTTAACCCCTGCCTGCCATTTTTCTAATGTTCCCTCCCCAAAGACGTTTCCTGCACTCCATTAATGCAGACTGCTCGCCCTGCCAGCAATTATGGACAGCTTTTCCCATTTGAGCTACTCCTTGAATTACAGAATAACTGGGTAGAGACAAAAATGGCCAGCTGTCTGCTGGGCTATGGGCCCTGAGATGTGGGTGCTGCCCCCTTTGCTAAAAGTTAAATTGAAAATTGGATTTGGGTTGCATTATTGTTGTTATTTTTTTCCAACCTTCGGCTAAAAGAAGGCTTTGCTTTCCAAAATTGAATTTAGAGAGAATTCCTGGGAGACTGGGGCAGCCTTTGGACCAAACTCAGTCCAGAGAATAGATTTCTCACATCCTGGACTGCTGCAGTGTCTAGAGATGGAAATGGGCAGAGTGAGGGAATGTGTTGCCCATGGGCTGAGAAAGCATTGATCCCATAGTATATTTCCTGGTCCTTCTCCCAATCTAAATGATCTATTTCTCCAGTGCTTTCCCTGAAAGGGAGACAACAGTATCAAGCCAGAATTAATGAGGTCTCTTTAAGATGGGAATGACCAGGGCAGTGGAGAGATACGACTGACATCTATCAGATGACCATGAGCATAGATACGGAATGATTATGTCCTTGATCATCAAAATCTTAGGATAGTGAAACTTTTTCATAAAAGGTATTGTGGGATAGTGGATAGTGAGCTAGTCTTGAAGCCAAGAAGTCATCAATTAATGTGTTCTGCTTCTAACATATATTGAACTCTAGAACCCCTCTGTTCTGTGGTCAGAACTGCCATTCCTTTCACAAACTCTTGGCTCCAAAAGCAATGGGTTCCTCTTTGTCAACAGAAGTCTTTAGTGTCTTTCTCCCTTTGCTCATCCATTCTACCACCTCCAGTTTAGCTGAAGGCTCACCTCCTTCTAGAAAACTTCCTTATCCCTATCAAGTGTCGAATCTCTGGTCAGCATTCCCATAGGCCCTACTGCTGGTCCACTTATTTGTCTCTAATCCTGTAGTATTTTTGATATCTCTGAGTTTGCTAGCACATTTCTATTTATTTATTATTTGGTGGGCATATGCGAGTTTTGTCTCTTCTGTGACCTTAACTTTGTTAACCTTCTGCCACAGATGCTAAAACAAAATTGTATCTGCTTTCTCACCAGCTCAGTGATCAAAGCAAATACAGTCATCTTTTATAAAGGGCAGAAACTAGACTCTCAATGAATTCCATGTTGTATCTGCTACTTTGCTTGGTTTCAACATATTGGAACAAGACACCCCTTTATCAGGTACCCCCTGAGTGGCAGGGAAAGAAAGAGAACACGAGGAGGTACCCAATGTGAGGGCATCTTGTACCCAGATATTTAAATAGATACAAAGTGTGGTGAGTTGAGAATCTAGCTTCTGCGCTCTATAAAGGAAGGTTTGGGGAGATTGGTAATTTATTCTCTAGTTCTCCAACACAAGGGAAGAGAAGGTGGAGGAAGGTGGTGTCAATATACTCCCATCTTTCTCCCATAGGACGGTTCCCTAACTTTGGGGAAACCTCCATCCAGGTCTCAGCATCCTATAGCTATCCATTTGTTATGACATTGATGATGATGATGATGATAGCAATAAACAGTAAACATGTTTATAGCACTATGTACTAGGCACTGTGATAAGCACTTTACAATTATCATCTCATTTGATCCCAGTCAGAATTATTGTTATTTAGTCATTTCAATCACATCTGAGTTGTCATAATTCCATTTTTGCTTTTCTTGGCAAAGATGCTGGAGTAGTTAGCCATTTCCTTCTCCAGCTCATTTTGCAGATGAGGAAACTAAGGCAGACAGGGTTAAGTGACTTGCCTAAAGATTATACAACTAATAACTGTCTGAGGCCAGATTTGAACTCAGGGAGATGAGACTTCCCGAGTCCAGGTTCTGTCCACTATGGTGCCAACTAGCGGCCTCACTGATATCAACTAACCTCAAAGTTTATGGTCCTTTGATTGTCTTATTACATTTTCCCCATTCCTAGCTTCCCACTTCACTGAAGTCCTCCCCAATAGTTATCTTGATTAACTTACTGATAAGTCAGGAAAACTGAGTCCCCAGGTCCTATGACATCTACTAACTGTATGATCTGGACAAATTAAATAGGTGTTCAGGACTTCTGATAACTACCTGAGACGATCAATTATAGGAATTCTACTGATAGACTTTAGGGGAGAAAGTTTCCATATTGGAAAGTTACCTATACAGGAAAAAAAACCTCATAGTTCCAGAAGCAAAGGGAAAAAAATCACTATTTAGTGACTTACCCTAAATCATACAGAGAATAATTGGAAATATAACAATGAATCATTTCTATGTTATAACTCAGACCCTTTCTCACCTCAAGAGACCAGGTTTAACCTGAAAGATAGATGAAACATGTTTATGTTTTCTTTAACTAATTTCTCACCCTTAGTGTTTATTTTAATAAAGTCCCTGCATGAAATTTGGATATAATATATGTTTAGGTTTTCCAAAATATGGACAACTGGGCTTTTAGCTCCTATATAAGGGTAGTAGGAATAGGGGTAGAATGTAGCCTTTATTTCACCCAGAAAAAACATCAGATACTATAAAAGATTCAGTTGGATCTAAAGCCATTGTAGAAAACATGTAAAATATACATAAGTTGTCCATGGAAGGAAACGAACTCGGGGTTGAAAGAAGGGCAATAGAGTCCTGTATAAGTGTCTCCCAGACCTGTAGAGTCACTCTGTTATTTGGACACCTTCCAGTAGTCAAACATCCTTTAGGTCTCCTGAACAAGAAACTCACAGTGTTTTCTGGGAGAGTCTCTCTTTTATCACTGCTCCTACCAAATACACATACCATTCAGACTCAAAGACATTTATACATAGCCTTAGGGTACTACTCTATGGGCTGGAACCCCCTTGGAACAGGAACATATGTTGGAGATATTAAATATCAATCCCTTTGCTCATCATCTCTGCACTGGTTGAATTATAACAGGGAGAGGCAAGGTCCTAAGTTCTTGTTCCCCAAATCATATTTTTTTAGAATCATACTGTTTCTATGGCAACATGAAACAAGTCATCTCCCCCCCCCAAAAGAAATTAGGTTAGATTATAAGTACTTCCTATTTTCAAGGCACCTGCTAAATTCTTGGAGAGAAAAATCAAGTGAAAAAAAAGCCAATCCCTGACCTTAAGGAGCTTACATTCAAGTAGGGAAAGGCAACTCATATTAGAGGTGAGCATGGCTACCATAAGGGCTTCCTCACATCAAAGGTCTTGGGAAGAATTATTGGAAGAGGTTACATGAATGGAAGCATCTCCAGTGTGGTCCTCTAAGAAGGATGATGGTCATTAATCATCTTTCTCTTTAGAGGGCTAAATTGAATTCTAGAACTTAGAGTTATTCATGAGGCAACCCCCAAGACTGAACCAACTATCCCACAATAGTTATTAAAAATTTGAGGATCATACTGATTGAAAAAACAGAACAATGATAGCTAACCTATTTATAGCACTTTGAGGTTTGCACAGTACTATACAAATTTCATCTAATTTTGTCTTCACAACACCCCTGGGAAGTAGGTGCTGCTATTCTACCCATTTTACAGATGAGGAAACTGAGTCAGACAGAGATTAAGTGACTCGCCCAGGAGCACAAAGCTAGTAAATGTCTGAGCCCATATTTAAATACATGTCTTCCTGACTCCGGGTGTCTATTCACTATGACATCTAGGCTTCTCTTGGTTGGCATTTAAACTCAATGTCAATAAACATCCTTATTTTGCCAAGTGGGTAAGCATATGTTTGTTCCTGCTCTGTGCTTCTGTAGGATCTCTGTCATTGCTCTGTTGTTGACTTTTCTTGTCCAGGTTAAGTCTATTCTCAGGTCTAGAGAACTCATAAATTTGTTAAGAGCACGTTAAGTCCTTTTCTGTCCCAAAGCTAACATTACGGATTCCCAAGGAGAAGCCCAAGGAGGGGAGACAGAGAATAATACACACAACTTCCCTCAAGCCCCACCTAAATGCTATGTCTACTCTTCTGTATTAACATCTATTCTTTTATCAAGAAAAAAATTGAAAAAAGTACAAAATGATCAAAAGTCATCTATCTATCCCTTTACTCTGCGGGCACAGAGATGTAGCTTCTCAACAAGAATTCACCCCCCCCCCCATCAATCTCAGTCAATGAAATCATCTTTAGAACAGCCTTAGTCAAAGAAGACCAATCCCAGGAGTGTCCTGTGTCCTACCAGTGGTAATGTCAACAAGTTAGAGACATCAAATTGATTAGGAAGTAAAAACTTGTTCAAATTCCCAATTGACATATAGTGAGCTAATGCCAACACTTTTTCTAAACTTAAAAAATGTCCTAAAGGCTATTTTCTTATCCATTGAAAATAGTTTCGCACATGCTCCCTCTCCTCCATGTCCCACTACTCACAATCTTTTCCCTATTCTCTTCATTCCCAATGACACAGATTCTCCCAAAGATCGTGACCTCCTTCATCTGGGCCATATCCCATTGAAGACCAGATTAGACTGCCTTATGTGAGGCAGAGTTATCTCTAGATCATCCAAAGACCTGAATTTGGATACTGAACATCATTGGCATAATTTAGCAATGTGAAAAACTTTCAATGTGCACATATTATCTTTTCTGATACAATGGGTCTTGAGGACCTGGACTACTTCATTTTTGTATTTGTGTCTCCTATGTCCAACACACTGCCTGGCAAGTACTAAGTGCCTTTTGATTGGGTGATGGATGGATTTGTTATCTGTAGACCTAGGCTGAATCTTGTTTACCCAATTTAGTGTTGATACTGTCTCCATCTCCATTTGCCCAGCTTGTGTCTAAGATCCTTTCAACTTCATTTCCCACTCTGACAGCCCCTTGTTTAAAATTTTTGTAAGTGATCTCAGTCTTTCTATTTTATTTTCTTCCTTCTGATAGTGTTAGTGATCACCTCATTTATCTCAGAATGAGCTCCTCATTACTGCCTCTACTGCCCTTCTGTTTTCTTGGATTTATGCCATCTGAGTATATCTAGCTGAAACTTTCTTCAGACCTGTCTGAACCACTGTCATCTAGCTCTCCCCCATTGAGCATCTGTTAGTTTATACCAACTAGATAAGAAATACTACTGTTTCCTCTCCTTCTGACCAAGGTCTGCCACTCTGGCAGTGTTTCCCTTGCCTTTTTTTATCTCAAACCTTCTTTTATATTTCACTCCACAGTAAGATTGGCTACCCAAAGCCCCCTTCGGTATTATGGGGAAAATAGCAATAAGGTAGGGCTGCAACATTTTCCTGATCATTCTTCCCTAAGACTCAAAATGTGAATCCTCAAGTTCAAAATTTAAAGAAAAGGAAATTCTAAATGTAAACAGCATTCAATCACTTATCAGTCACAAACCTATAAAAGCAAAATCTTTCTAAAGTTGGAAACCATTTTCCCTTCTAAGCTTCAAAGTATAAAAGAAGGGAATCAATTTCAGGAGATCTAGAGGCAAAAGCAAACAAGCAAACAAATGAAAATATTCATCACTAGTTCATAGGCAATTTGGAACAAATCCCTTGTCTTTAGCAAATGAGAGTGAAAATTTTGAGTTGCAAAGATTAATGAAGGTTGCTGAGAGTGGTAGCTGTCCAAATTCCAGCTGCTGGCATAACCAGCCAGGCTTAATCATCTTGTCTTCTTGGCAATGCTTCATGCAGCCAAAACCTGGGTTAGAACTAGGTCTCTTGACTGGCAGTAGAGAACTGTTGCATTTCTGTTTCCCTTCTCATTCATAACTATTATATGCAAAACCAGACACCAATATAAGAAAAAAATAAAGGGGAAAGTTTCCTTGCCTATTTTTTTCTCTCCCTCTCCCTCTCCCTCTCCCTCTCCCTCTCCCTCTCCCTCTCCCTCTCCCTCTCCCTCTCCCTCTCCCTCTCCCTCTCCCTCTCCCTCTCCCTCTCTTTCCCTGCTTTCTCTGTCTCTATTCTCCCCTTTCAATATCTTAGTTCTTTAAAAATCTAGTCTTTCCCTTAACTGTCTATCCCAGCTCCTTTTCTTCCATCCTGCCCAGTTACCAAGATCTGCCTTCTGCATGGGCCCCTCCTCATGAACAGGGTAACAGGAAGACTAAAAAAAAGCCACCAAAACTCCAAAACAAAAACCCTCCCTTCTTAAAAGTCCCTTCCCCTCAGCCTGCCACTGAGCCTGAAATTCCCAGCAGTAGAGTCCACTCTTTTGGTTTAGGATGAAAACAGTAGAGATCCCAGCTGTCAGCCCAACCTGGATTTGTCTGAGTGAATAACAGCACTATAAAATGTCAGATCTGGAAGGGACATTGGAGATCATCCTGCCCAACTCTTATAGTCTAGTAATGGGGAAACTGAAGCCCAGAGAGGTCAAGCAATCTACTCCAGGTCATTCAGTCATTTAGTCCAAACTCTTAGGGATGAAATATAGGTCTTCCAACTCCCAATCTACTATTTTTATGACACCTTGGGAGTTTAAGCCAGAAATAATAATGATGAGTCCATGTATAACACATAGTTCTTTAAGGATTACAAAATATTTGCTTCAAGAAAACCTAGTAAAGCAGGTAAGTAGTATAAGTTCTATATTTCTCTTTTACAAAAATAGACAGTATATGTCCCTGATTCCAGAGTTCAGAACCCAGATCTTCTGATTCCATTTTTAGCTTGCTCTGTATATGAAATTATAGATCATAGAGTCAGAGCTGGAGGGAATCATTCTTTTTTTACAGAAGAAGAAACTGAGGTTAGATGATTTGTACATGATCACACAGTTAGAGTCATAGGCAGTATTTGAATTGCCTATAAATTCCTTAGAATAGAAAGTTGTTGATTATCAATCAAGATTAGATCCAAGGGCTTGGCTAGGTGGTACAGTGGATAGAGCACCAGCTTTGGAGTTAGAAGTACCTGGGTTCAAATCTGACCTCAGACACATTAAGTATCTTACCTAGCCGTGTGGCCTTGGGCAAGCCACTTAACCCCATCGCCTAGAAAAATCTAAAAAAGAAAAACCCCAAACGATTAGATCCATGCTCAAAAACATGTTCCCTGGAGAGAGGATAAAATGTCCTTTCCTCTATTCTGTCTTAGGGAATGTCAACATTGTTCTAAGTGCCTGTGAGTTCTTAAAATGAATTAGTTTCCTGATAATCAAATGAAGATAGAACAGATCAGTTCTAAGGAGATAATCAGAGATGGCTGCTATTTTTTTTTTTTCCTGGTGGGAGAGAGAAGATAGCCAGGAGTAGAGAATGATAACAGAAAATTGTTGTACTTGAACTCTACCTTCCTCTCTTGGAGGTTTCACATCAGATACATTTGCTGAGATTTGGAAGGGGCAGCTAGGTGATGCAGTGTTTAGAACACCAGTCCTGACGTAAGGAGGACCTGAGTTCAAATATGATTTCAGACACTTAATACTTACCTAACTGTGTGACCTTGGGCAATTCACTTAACCCCATTACTTTTTGGATGGGGGGGGGAGGAGAGAACTGGATAGGTCCCTCAGGAGGTCACCATTTCCAATGCCCTTGTCCTCTGGATGAGGAAATTGAAGTTCTGAGGAGACCACACAGTAAGTAACCAAGTCCTCTGAAGCTGAAAATAATGCTCCATCCACGTAGCTTACTTTCTCCCAAAGATAACTGGGAGATTTAAAAAACATAGAGAGATGTGACTGGGAGAGTGCTAGCATTATCAAACAAAAGAGAAAAATCAGAAAGGGAAGCAGGTTTGGGAGAAAATAATAGTTGTGTTTTGAACACGGCTCATTGTTTGGTTTGCTACCTTCTGCTCTCTCATCCGTCATTTGCTAATGATGGAATCTGCAAGGAGGTGAGGCAGAAAATTGTGCCTCATGTCCAGGTCGGTTAGGACACAGCTCACCACTGCCCCCTGCTGCTGGACACCATTAAATACATCTTCCCCAAACTCCTTAGCTGTCATGGAAGATTGTGTCCTCTTGCCAGCTTTACAGGCCTCAGTGGCTCTTTGAAATCTCTAGGATAATGTCTTACTTCCTTAGCTTAGAATTCGGGGTCCTCCCTAGTCTGCCTTCATTTTTTCAAATTAAATACTCCCCCAAATGAGCCCTTTCCCCAATAACTCTGTTTTCCTAACTCTTCCTGCTGATTCTTATGTTTAGAAGGCCACATCCCTTTTCTTTCTGCCTTACAAGGACTGAATTCCTGGCCCTTGATGAAGCAGCCTAATACTCACCAATTCCTTGCTATTCGTTGCGCTTAGTGTCTGCATCACTGAATTTACATATGTGTCTGCATGCATGCATGTCTTACGTATGGATGTGGATACACAAACAAGGATATTGGAGCTCATTAGATAAGCATTGGTTTTTAGCCAAACTCTGTTTCATTGATCTATATATAGAGGCGTGTATGTGTGTGTGTGTAAATGTGTTTGTTGATAATACCCACTGGTTTTGAACTAGACTGTGGTTTTATTTTTTTTTTTTAAGTTTTTGCAAGGCAATGGGGTTAAGTGGCATGCCCAAGGCCACACAGCTAGGTAATTATTTAAGTGTCTGAGGCTGGATTGGACCTCAGGGACTCCTGACTCCATGGTCAGTGCTCTATCCACTGCACCACCTAGCCGCCCCAGACTGTGGTTTTATTGATTAAAGACTTCTGCATGTGGATTTTTCCTTTCATCCTACAATTTCCTTCAGCACCTGGTTTTATTGCCTTGTAATTATTCAACCACACCTGGAAAAATGGAAAACTCCTCAGTAAAGTCTGCCCCCTTGTCTCATGGATGAATTCCTCTTGGATTCTCATTTTGTGGAGGGTCCTGGAGGGACTTCATTCTATTCCCTAGGTCCTAGCTTCTGAAGTTCCAGAATATGCCCTCCCACTTCTATTTCCTTTGTATGTGTTGAATATCCCAATAGAATATAAGTTCCTTGAGGGTAGGAAATGTCTTTCTTTTTGCTTGCATTTGTATTCCCATAACTTAGCACAGAGTGCTTTATAACAGTCCATGTCTCTCCCTTCCTTCCTCCTTCCTTTCTTCCCTCCCTCCCTCCAACCCACCTTCCTTCCTTCCTTCCTTTCTTCCTTTTGTGATTTTTCCTTCCTTCCATCCTCCTAGCCTTCCTCCTTTCCTATATACCTCCCTTACTTTTTTCTTTTTCCTTTCTTTCTGTTCTTCTTCTACCAATTCATATTGGTACATGATGTATCCCTTTAAGACTAGAGAATTATTTAGGTTACTAGAAATTTAAATGATTTGTCCATGATCCCATGGTACATGTCAGGGTTTCCATTCAGGTCATACTGGCTCCAAGGTCAGCTTACTCACCATTACTGCTACCTTCCCCTTCTTAAATTTTTCCATTTTAGTGATTTCTTTCCCCACCCCCATCCCTTAGGGAAGAGGAAAGGTTCTTCTCTCACACATAATATAGTCAATCCTTGGGCATCTAAGTGTATCTAGCACTAGACTTAGAACACAAACATGGCCTTAGATATTTACCAAGCAGCTCATCATGGACAAATGATTTAACTTCCCTCAGCATCAATTGCCTCGTCTGGAAAATGGGGATATTGATAATAACATAATCAATCTCACACAAATATTGTAAGGATCAATTAACTAGATAATATATAAATTCTTTCAAATCCTTACAGAAAATAGATAAATGTTAATTTTACAGTGTTCTTTTAAAAGCCAGACATATTTCTTAATTTAATATGGAATAAAAGCCAGTGCTATACTTAAGGGAATTGCATTTCTGACTGCTTTCATGATGTGATTTTGGATGCACTGGGCAAGACCCCTGTTCATAGTAATGTTTCTCCAACCATTTAATTGATTGCTGAAAATTCCTCAAAGCAGGCCTTGAATTTCACAAAAATACAGCTTCAGCATCAAACAATCTTGGGAGAAGGGACTTGGTATCAAATACTCACTAAAATTAAAATGACTAGCAGAAAATGACTTTTTAATTATTTCGTATTTTTACAATAATCTTGCTGTGAGAGTAAGCATAAACCCTCCTCCCCCCCAAAAAAGAGGAGGAACCTCAAGGATAGTGAGAGAGGAAACAAAAGTGTCCTGCAGTTTGTGTTCAGATTCCAATGGCTCTGGTCTCAGGGATGAGTTGCCTTCCCCGTCATAGCCACCAGAGAAGTTACTTGATATTTTTCCCATACTTGCTATTACTAGCTGCATTTCCCTCCACTCTATTCCTCCCCACTCTCATTTATTCCATTCTCTCTCTCCTTTCATCCTGGCCCTGTTCAGAAGTGTGTTGTATCTGATTACCCTCTCCTATGATTTTCCTTCTCTTCTATTACCTACTCCCACTTCCCTCTCTCTGTCCCCTCATCCCATCCCTTTCCTCTCATTTTTCACTAGGGTAAGCAGAAAATTGCTTTTATAAGAATAGTTTCTCTTCTCCTCCCCCCCCCCAACAAAGGGGATAAGGAAAAATCATATTCTGGGTATCTAATGTATAGAAAAGAGGAGAAAAAAGGTGGTATAACTGAGAAAGAGAATTTGGAAGGCAGGATAGAGGAAAGACAAACTTGGCCTCCTTGACAATTTTGTAAAACTCAGTTTTACTTGGAAATTTTGTTCATCAAATTAGTTCTAGCTCATCTTCCAGAGAATGAGAACGCAATTCCTCTAGCTGAGTATGACGCTCAAGATGCCACAAATACCCTGCCGAGAGCTTGGTGAGAAACTCGTCACTCCCCACTCGACCTTTGAGAAAACAACCCCTTGGTTTCCATCTGGTCTGGGAGAAATATAAGCATCTGGCAGCTCCTGGTGTTTGGATCTTGCTCATGAAACAGAAATCAAATTTTCACAGGTCAAACTGAGCATAATATTCTCCCCTCCCTGATCTGCAAACTCCCTACAAAAATAAACTTTCTTCAGTTTGCAAGTGGGTGTGAGAAACAGTTTTGGACTGAAAAGAGTGACATGGGAACATTGTTGCTGTCAAGTGGGTGACAGTCTGGAAGTCTTGAGTGTACACCACGATAACAGTTTTTAGTAGGAGAAGACACTAAGTGGAGGGTGAGGAGACGGGGGTCTAGTCTTATCTCTGACATTAACTATCGGAGTGATTTTGACCAAGTCCTTTTGAACCTCAAGGTCTCAGCTTCATCTCTGGTACAAGGAAGAGGTGCATTTCCTCTAGCTATGACAATCTATCTCTTGAAATTCTTTATTGTAATATTTGTCATCCTAACATTCCACCTTATTCCTTCCATCATTATGTGATAGGCAGTTTGTATGAGATTAGAAGATCCTAGTTTTTTCTAGAGCTTGGAGAAACCTCAGGAACCATCTAGAGCAGGTGTATCCAACCTGTGGTCCATGGGTACATTACTACATTATTAGATTTTATGATTATATTCATTGGTATTTTGGGTTACATTGTAGTCATACATAAATATTAAATTCTATATGCAGCCCTTGACAAGTTTTTGTTGGGCTATGTGACCCAAAAGAGTTAAAAGGTTGGGCACGGCACACATCTCTCATTGTGCAGAAGAGGACACTAGGAGGGAGGGAAGTGATTTGATTTACCCAAATTCATACAAAGCATCTGAGGTGAGTTTTGAACTCCTATCCTCTGATTCCAGGGATATTATTTCTTAGCACTCAGCTCCATGTCTAAAATATTTTAGTTCAATTGTTTCCGTAGTGTCTGAAACTTCATGACCCCATTTGGAATTTTCTTGGCAAAAATACTGGAGAACTTTGTCTTTTCCTTCAACTCTTTTGACAGAGGAGGAAATTAAGGTAAAAAGGATGAAATAACTTGCCCAGGATCACACAGCTAGTGTTTAAGACCAGATTTGAACTCAGGATGAAGAGTCTTTCCGACTCAAGGCCTGATGCTCTATCTACTACTCCACCTGGCACAGAATAGATGCTTAATAAATATTGATTGACTGATTCTACTGTACCACATGGTCCCTGTGGGATGACAGTCTATAGTTTAATATTTCAGAATTCCATGTTTGAACGTTTTATGGCTCTAGGAATCTGAAGTCAGTTGAGGTTTCATGTCTTGTTTTTTGACCCCTATTGTGAATGAATTTTCTAAAGACAATGCCTGGAAGGAGTTTGACTTTCCTTTATTTTTTTTTTTTAATTTCATTTCCCTTTCCCCTACCATGGGGAAATCTATGAGTGGCCTCCAGGAATTCTGTTAAATCAATCAATTAAAAAAGAGAAGCAAAAAACGTTAGAAGAATTTTAATTTCCAGCCCTGATTTTCCAAAAATGTTAATCTTACATTTGCTCCTGGCATTGTGCCAGTGACAAATTAGATTTATGAATTTAGTGAGATTGTAAGTTAATAGACAGCTTTGAGTTCTGCTGAGCCAGTACAAACCTTTAACGTTTAATCAAGAGGTGGAATTAGGAGCTAAGTATGGCTGGCTTGTGATATTTAAAAAAAGAAAGGAACAAATCCCACCAACCTAAGCGTGCATTGATAGTTCTAAGGGAACTTTCATTCTCTAACTGATCTTGAGGTCTCATGGAGCAGGTCACTAGAAAATAGGCAAGGGGTCCAAAGGACAATTTAGAAATAAATAGTTGGGTTTTTTTCCTTTTGTTTAGCAGCCAATCATTTCCACTCAATTGCTGTCCTGACTTTAACAGCCATACTCAATCATTCTTTCCCACTGTTCCCTACACACAGGCAGGGGAGAATTGGAGGACTAGGCTGATTGCTCTGAGGTAATCGGTCCAACTGGGTCACTTGGTGTAAAGAAAAGAGCTCTGTATTTGGGGCCTATATACCAGCTCTATTCTGTGCTTCCAGTGAGAAATCATACTAGGTTTCTGTGCCTCGTTTCTTCATCTGCAAAATCAAAGTTGGACTGGATTTTAAGGGGTTAAATTTGAATAGCTCTGAAGTCTCTTCTGATTCTTATGATACTATAAATAGGAACATTGGGATCATTCACTCTTATTGTAGTCCTTTGTTAAGATTTAGATTTTTAAAGGAGAGTTAGATTGAGTCAGTGAATGAAGAAAGCAACAGGCTCATTGAAGGGAAGGCCAGGATACTTCCAGCAACTTGTATTCCATCCATTAAATTACTTGCTATCAAGTTTGCAAAACACTATGTAAATGTAAATATTTTCTTCCCTTATAGTTTGTGGGATCCTTGAAGGTAAAGATTGACTTTTTCCTCTGTATGTGGACCTGAAGCATAATAGGAGTTTAATAAATGTTTGTTTATGACTGACTGTAGGCACTCAAGAGACCATTAAAGGGAAGTCAGATGCAAAAAATGAGGATTACTTGGCAGGTAGCCTTAAACTTCGAAGGCAGCTACCACCCCTAAAACTCGGACAATACACTAACCCCACACTGGAGATTAGATCCAGTACCTCCAGAGCAGGACAGAAAAGGACAGGAAGAGAAACAAGAAAAGATATTACCAACAACCATGGACATTGTCCTCAATGTTCTTTTAATAGTGTGTTCTTTAACTTGGTATATTGACATTTCAAGTTTTCACCAGCTGCATGGGCAGGGTTTTTTGGGTCCTCCATCATCATCAATGAAATATGGAATATCCTAATAGTATTGATGTTATGCTTCACAGTTTTGCAAATCAAAGTAGACATACATATATATATATATATATATATTCTTATATATATTATATATGTATATATATTATATACATATATACACTTTACATGACCACATATAATGCAACATAATTCCTATAGGCATATGCATATAGATGTAAAAAATAAAATACATAATATATCCAGAGAATCTTGATAGCATCTTACAATGATCCTGTGAAGCAAATGCTATTATTCCTATTTTAGAAATGAGGAAACTGAGACTGAGATAAATACAGTCATTTCCTCAAGGTCACACAGCAAGCAAGAATCCAAGACAGGATTTGAACTCATCTTCACCCCACTGGAGCATCTAGCTGTCAACCACTCCATGAAAACAGAGGCTTCCCTTGGAAGCTAAAGATTGCCAGGAACATTATCAGAAAGGGGGTTCACCTGCTCAGGTCCATTTGTTTTGAAATACAAGCAAGGAGGTATCAATTAGCTGGCAACCCAGGGTCACACAGTTAGGAAGTATCTGAGGCCAGAGTTGAACTCAGGAAAATGAATTCTTGATGCTAAGCCTTCAACTCTCCCCACTGTACCCTTGTACAAGCCTTAGATTGAAGATCTTGGAGGTTCTGGAAAGCACAAAAGGCACGGGGAGAAATAGAATGAGGTGGGAGAGTGGAGGCATAGCAAGGGCAGGGCTATTCTGTCAGATGGTGAAAGGCTAGTGCCAAAAACTGGAAGGGGAATTTTTTTTCTCTTTTCTCTCCACTACTACCACTGTAAAGAACTGGTTTGAATATATTACTAAGCTGATTTTAATAAGCAGAATGCCATCAGCCTGTTTTGTTTGATTCATTTCATGTTCGCACCAGAGCTCTCATTTGATATACCAGCTCATTAATATATGTTTAACTAACATAACACATGATGCCCTTGAACTTGGTCATGCCCATGTATTAGGATTGATATTGCCTGAGAGCATGGCAATGTTATAGTATTAGGACTAAGAAGTTAGATGGTTAGTACAACAGCAGTAACAATAAAAGGAACCCTTTTTTAAATAAAGTTGTTCAAGATCAGTAGTTTCTTTTGGTCCCCTCCATGGTATGCTTGCATGTTTTGCCTCTCCTAATTTCTTTCAAGGGTGATAGTTTGACTTTCCATGCCTTTTTTTCAATTCTTTCTATCATGTCTTCTTTCCTTATTTTTTTTTCTCTTCAGCCCCTTCCATGAAAAGGAGAATTTTGACAGACAAGGCAATAGTCACTCTTCTCTTCTATCTCAGAGTTGTCCTTCCTACCCAAGATTTATGTGATCTATATGCTTTTATTGGGGGGGGGGGGAGTCCGTGTAGAGAAGAGAAATAAAAAGTTGAATCAGTGATATATTTAATGTAGGAATCCTTCCTTGAGGAAATTACCATTGCCAATGTATCTTGTCACCTACTCTGATCATTAACTCATGTTTAGTCTAAAAGAACTACCTAGGTCCTTGAATGGTTAAATGATTGATCCAGGATCTCATAACCATTATATGTCAAAGGTTAGAACTGAGCCCAGATTTTCCTGAATCTGAGGCAGTATCTCTATTTTCTCTATCACGTATCTTCACATAAATTTATTTGTTTTCTTCTTATCTACCCTTATTATACTATGAGCTCCTTGTGAACTTCCTTCTCTATGCTTCTATCCCCAGGTCTGGAACATAGTGGCACTTGATGAACACTTTTGGATTAATGAGCTTTCCCATAAATGGCAAAGACAGAAACAAGATCATAGAATCTTAAATTAGAACCAGAAGGGACTTTAAATACCAAGTTATCTACCCTTTTAATTTTGTAGATGTAAAACTGAATTCCACAGAGGACAGGCATTTGCACATGTCACATAGATAATAAGTATTAGAGTCATGATCCAAAGCCTTTACTTTGTTTTGTATTGTTTTGCTTTGTGCAAGGCAATGGGGTTCAATGACTCATCCAAGGTCACACAGCTAGGTAATTATTAAATATCTGAGGTCAAATTTGAACCCAGATCCTCCTGGGCTGGTGCTCTATCCACTGTGCCACCTAGTTGCCTCTTAAAGCTATATATCCAAAACTTTCCGCTACAATACACTGTCTAGCTCAAATGAGGATAAGAAGCTGTTCAGTCATTTCAGTCCAAATAATAAAAGAGGCTTACGTGCTGCCTTCAAAAGAGAGGATATGTAAATTGAAGTATAAATAGAAGGTCCAGGGTGATGTGGGCATAGAAGACAATTGCCTTGGTGACTGAGGGAAAGAATCAAGTAGAGACGAGGAGTGCAGCATCATTTCAATAATGCCAATAGAAACAAGCAAGTGGGAAAGTTTGAGGAGGGGAATCAGTGTGGAAAGATAAACAATAATTTGATTAGACCAGAGAAAGCAGTTTGGAAGACTTGTAGGTTTGTAAGGAGAGAAATGGAATCAAAATCAGCAGGCACACAATTGGTAATTTAGCGGAGACAAATTTTAGTCTGATAGGCATCCTAAAGACAGTTAAGTGACTTGTCCACCATCACTCAGGGAGTAAGTAGGAAGGGTAGGATTTGATCACAGATGTTCTTGCTTTAACTAGCATCTTTTCCAATGTTCCACATTACCTCACTAAGGAAATTGTGTTGATTTTCCTTAGGGACCATGATAAATGGTAGAGATTTGACAAGTTATGACCCAAGTGACCTTGAACATTCACTCTCTTTGGTGTGGGTCAGAACTTCAAGAAAGGGAATTTGCCTTCCTTGGTGACTCACTTTTTTTTTTTTGCAAGGCAATGGGGTGAAGTGGCTTGCCCAAGGCCACACAGCTAGGTCATTATTAAGTATCTGAGACTGGATTTGAACTCAGGTACTCCTGATTCCAGGGCCAGTGCTCTAGCCACTGTGCCACCTAGCCACCTGGTGACTCACTTTTAAAGAGATGTGTGAAAGAGAAGATTGGGAAGAGGGGATCCCTCATGTCCTGCCTCAAATTTGGCAGCCAAGGGGATCTTGGATGGCCTAGAGAGTTCCAAATATTACAGGTCAGAATGGGGATCAAGCACCAAATTTCTTGAGGGAAAACTGACAAACCATACTTAACAAAGGGACAAGTTGGAGTCTGAGTTCCAGGTGAGCCAAGTTCAGGTAGGAAGAAGTCCAAATCAGGTCTGTTTAAGAGTGCCAGGTCTGGTGTCAGAAAGACCTGAGTTCAAATCTAGCTTCAGACACGTCCTTACTGTGAGAGCTTGAACAGGATACTTAATTCTGTTTGCCTCAGTTTCCGCATCTGTAAAATGAGCTCAAGAAGGAATAGGCAAAACATTCTAGTACCTCAAGCTGGGTCACCAAGAGTTGAATACAACTGAAACAACTGAAAATTGCAATCTTTAACAGGATATTCTGGAGTCTACCACTGCAAGCTTATAAGTGTCTATGCCAGAAGCTAGGGGATTCTGAAAGACAACAAGGGCAGAAGTTCAAAGAAAGGTCAGAATCACAGGGTAGTGCATTAAATAAGGGACATTTTCATTGCAAAACTCATTGTTGGATAACCTCCTTTGTGTATATACCCTACTCTTCCTTGATTTTTTTCTCATTTTTTATATTTTATTTTATATTTATATATATTATTTATTTTTTTATATTTTCTTATTTTTCATTATATTAATAACATTATATATCTTTTTTCTTCTCTCCCCATTAAAGATTTTAAAAGAGAGAGAAAAAGAAAGACAGTTAAAAGCAGTTTAAAGATCAATTGAGATAATAGTAGTAAAATGCTTAGGACAGTGCCTGGCCCATAGTAAATGCTACATAAATGTGAGTAATTATTTTTGTTGTTATGATTTAATTAAAAACCCACCACATGTATGGTGTTGCGCTAGGCTCTGGTGATACAAAGGAAAATAGAAAATAAAATTCTCGCGGCCATAAAAACAAGGAATTAGCATAGGGCAGGGGGAAAGTTCTCAATCTGGAGTTGAAAGAGTTTAGATTTAAGCCTTGCCATTATGTTGGACAAGTCACTTCATTTAGACTTAGTTTACTTATTGTAAAACGAGGGCATTGAAATGAATGACCTTTAAGCTCCCTTCCAGCTTTAAATCTATGATCCTATGACTCAGTGGTAGCACTTCCCTCCAGTCTCCCGGAGTCAGGAGTTCAAATTCAACTGTGGTGTCTGCTTCCTTTATGACTTTGAGCAAATCACTTAACTTTCCTGACCTTTGGTTTCTTTTTCTGCACAGTGAGAGGACTGGAAAAAATGGCTTCCAAAGTCCCTTTCTCTAAGAAAGTCCCTTTCTTCTATGATCTTTTCATCTCTATAAGTCACCTAGATCTGAACTCCTGAGACTAAGGGCTGCAGTTTGAGCCTTGCTTAGGGATTTTTCTTAATCTTCATGAATTGCTCAGGAAGGGAGTAAAAAGGCAGGTGGAGAATGGCAAGAGGGAAAGAGAAAGAAATAAAGGGAAAGAGGAAAAAAGAAGGGGGAAACGGGAGAAAAAATGATGGGAGAAAAAAGAAATAAATGAGAAGGGAAAAGAAAGGAAAAAAGATATCAGGGAGATAAGAGGAGGGAGACACAGGGAGAGACAGAAAGAAATAGAGAAACATAAAGACAGAGGAAAGAAGGAGAGAGAGAGAGAGAGAGAGAGAGAGAGAGAGAGAGAGAGAGAGAGAGAGAGAAAGAGAGAGAACCTTGATCATTGACTCTTGGCTTTGTCCCAAGTGAGTTCTTAATTTTACCACCACCCCTTCCCCACCCCAGGAATGAAGATAAATGGCTTCTCCTTCATAATCTATCATGGACTACATGCTGTGCAGCCTTCACCAGACAGATGGTTTCCCTCTTTACCTCTTTCATTGTGTTTCTTGCCTTCTCCAGAACTGGCTTCAGCAGCCCCTACTCCTCACTTCCAGCCATAGCACTAAATTACCCTGACAGTTCATCCTTGATAAGGGATGACTGTGGATCATGTTCCTGATTTGGGTTTGACTGGCTGTGAAATGCAAAATCTGGGACCCTGTGTTTCTACTTCTCTTCTGCAAACTGAAGATATATAAAACAACTTGATGTGACTTGGATGCATTTTAAGAGCTGTTATTAGTAGGCCAAGTTGCTCCAATAATTTCCAAATGTCCATAATTACACTCTTGATTTTGTGGTTAGAGAAGGTTTTTTACTGAGCACTCATTGTGGTTTCCCAATGCTTTCTGTCAACTGGTAATTAGTTATCTGTCACTGTCACTGTCTTCCTGGGGTAGATCTTTTCTAGTCAGAGAGAGAGAGAGAGAGAGAGAGAGAGAGAGAGAGAGAGAGAGAGAGAGAGACAGAGAGACAGAGAGAGACAGAGAGAGACAGAGAGAGACAGACAGACAGAGAGAGACAGACAGACAGAGAGACAGAGAGACAGAGAGAGCCTTGGAAACAGAAATTATGGTAGCTCTAACCAAAGTCCTCCAGATTTAACATGAGAGATAGATATGTGAATTGGCATATATCCAACAAGGAATGTCCAAAAACATTAATCTGTGTCTGAAATGGTACTTCCGTACTCTGCTTAAGAGGTTATTTAGTTATTTACTTAATTGATAGTGACTGTTCTCAGTAGGGGTTGTTAACACATCAGGAAGCTTGGGAATTGAAGAGTAAATGTTACCGCCCTCTTCCTCTCATTTGATTGGTTTCTCTTTAGGCATCAGGGCCCTCTTGCACTTCTATGTCCCACCTTTTCAAACCTTGCTCCTCCCCCCAAGAAAATCACCTTGATAGTTTAAGTACTTTGGCCAGCCTTATCTCTGCAATATAGGTGTTTTTTCCACTAATGTATTCCTAACACATCCCTGACTGCCCATCCTGTTTAAAATCTCACCCACGTCCTCCCATATGTTCCAATAACAGATCCATCCAATATTTGGGGGGGGGGCTTCCTCAATT
The DNA here is from genome assembly GCF_037893015.1 of Macrotis lagotis. Classification (NCBI taxonomy): domain Eukaryota; kingdom Metazoa; phylum Chordata; class Mammalia; order Peramelemorphia; family Peramelidae; genus Macrotis; species Macrotis lagotis. The sequence continues at coordinate 234,982,496 of NC_133662.1, read as the reverse complement.
TTTCTTGACAGCATGAAGATAACAGTAGAATCCACAGGTTGGTCAGTGGTTAACCATCAATCCAGAAAAATCAACAGTCCTTCCAAAATAAGCATAAGCAAAATATTTTAATTAACCACTTATTGTATACAAAGCATTGTATTAGATACCAAGGGAAATACAAAATTTAGGTAAAGTATGATTCCTGCCATCATGGAAATCACAATGTAGTAGGGGAAATGTCAGATGAACACAAAATCTCACATATAAATATATGATAAGTATATTAGGGCATCTCCATCCTTTCAATGTGTGAGAGACTATAGAAAACTTCAAACAAAGTAGTTTGAAGAAGTTTGAACCAAACTTTAAAGGATTGATTGGCATACTATAAATGAAGAAGAGGAAGAAAGACATTATAGGCACAAGAGGAAGGGTATGTATGGAGCTGTGTTGAGTGGGGGGTGCTGGCTGAGTAGAGGGTGGTTCATTTTGCCTAGGCCAGAGGCAGAGAACATCCGGCCTACTGACCATTTGGTCTGGCACTGCCATGGCAATCTCAAAGGCAGGACTCGGAATTCAAGAATTCTAGGAATATTTTAGGGATGAATTAATGAACTGATTGATCAAATATAGCAGATAAATCATGTTATAAATATCCAAATGGCCTTTGGCAGAAAACAGAATCCCCATTCCTGAATTACTCTGTTAAGTAAATAGATATAGATACTATGAGAAGACTCATGGTGCCATGAAAGGCTTTGAATTCCAACTCCATAGGGAAGGCAACTGGGAGCCACTGAAGATTTTTTTTATTTTGAAGAAGTCATATGATCAGATCTAAACACACAATCTGTGTAGTATGATTAGATGAAATTCCTCCTTGTTTCTAGCTCAAAGGTGGGAGTGGGGGCAGATCCTAGTGACTCAGAGATTCCTGAGCTTTTGCATCTAGTTACTGAGAGATTGCCAGCTAAGATTTCAGGACCATTAATTTAGAACTTGTAGAGCCCATCTAGTTCAACTCCCTCCTTTGTATGGAAATGGAAGACTAAGGGCCGCCTTCACTCCCAAGATTCCTAACTTTAGAGACAATCTTCTCCCTCTTCTACTCTATCTTCACCCCTATGGTACCAGCCAAAAGAGCAGAGCTAGAGGACCCAGAAAGAGGCAGGACAAATTGGGGACTGTCATTCTGTTAGCTATATACAAAGCCATTTTTATCAATTGTAGAGGCTTGTACAGAAATTGTTCCAGTCTTCTAGGTTTGTGGGGATTGATGCATAAATACTGATATCTCTATGTAGTCTGACAATACAAATTCTTGCACTGGAAGAGAATGTGTGTGCTTAGTCAGGTTACACACTCTCAATTCCCTGAAAAGCCCAAAGAGCAAAGTGTTCCATAAACCCAAGCCCCATTTATCACTCTGCCAGGCTCAATAAACACAATTCTTCAGGGTAAACCTCCCTTGGGAAAGGCAGCAGCTATCAGCTAAATACATCCATAGACTATTCCTCAACCTCTGGAGTTGGTGGGTGTGGGGAGGAGGAAGGGAAGGAGAGAGAGACAAGGTTAGAGAGCTCCCTCTATCTTCTTGGCCTCTCTGCATGCATGATCTGAGCCCCCATTCTGGTTTGCCCCAGGTCTTTCCTGATCACCACACACTCCTTCATGTCCAGTGGAAAACACGTGTGATCTGAAGTTAGACTTTTGGCTTCAGCTACTTAATATCTCCATGACTCGGGTTGGACAAGTCACTTTATTCTCTTGGTCTTTGGTTGCTTCATCTGTAAAATGAGGAATTTGCCTCAGGGTCCTTCAAAGCTATGATCTTCACTCTTTTTTATATTTTCTGCTGGTTGAAGTGATAGATGGGAAGGGAGGAGTGATGGGATGAGGCAACGAAATGGAAAAGGGAAACAGAAAAGAGAAGGAAAGGAAAAGTAAAGAAGAGAAAGGGAGAGGAAGGAAGGGAAAGGGAAAGAAGAAACAGGAAAGAGGAGGGAAGCAAAGGGAAAGGGAAAGAAAGTGAATAAAGGGAAAAACCAGACTGCAAGATGGGGAGTAAAGGAGGAGCCAGACCTGGGAAGAAGCTGCTTCTCGAATGTTTCTTCATCTGGTTCCTGGGTTCACTGGTAGATTTCTATCACCAGCACCCCACTCCATTTCTTTTAGGCAGTTTAATTCATAATTAATACTGCTTTGTTGTCCTGTCTTTTCTTCAGACAAGAAATCAGTATTTCTTCCAAGCAAGAAAAGAAACTCAGTCTCTGAGGATCACTTTGTCCTTGGACTTCCTTCTGAAGCAATCAGGTCAATATGCTATAGTCAGGCTTCTCAGCCCTCTTTCTCTATGCAACTCTCTGCCCTCCTCATACATCCATACATGCTCTATATTCCCCTCTCTCTATACTTCTGCTCTTTCTTATATCCCCTCCCACACCATCCCCCCAAGATAATTCTAATTAAGATCTAACTCAATGTTCACTTCCTTCAAGAAACCTTTCCTAATTAACCCCACTGACATCCATATATTTCTTATCCCCAGTGACTATTTCAGACCTTTCCCTCTTTCCTTCAGGCCTCAGCTATACCCCCTCCCACCCCTCTCTTCATCGTTACAGTAAATGACTAAAACCACTTTACTGAGAAGGTAGAAGTCATCTAATGTGAGTGCGCTTCCCCCAGTCCTCAAAGCTTCTCATTACTGTTATATTCTCTCCTTCTTTTCTTTGGTCTCAGAAGAGTTGTCCCTACAAGGTCCTTCATCCCTTCCCTTAATTAGGCTCACCCAGAGATTAGGTCTGAGGGAGCAGTGCAACTCAATGGACTGAGCACTGATTTAGGAGTCAGAGGACCTTATTTCAATGCCTACCTCTGATGGTAACTGTCTGTGAATGTGGGTGAATACTACATCTTCCCTGGACTTGTCCTTATCTTTATAATAAAGAATTTGAATTGTCTGGTTGTTAATGTCCTCTCTAGCTCTAATTCCAAGATCTACTCTCTCTTACTCATTACTAGTAAAAGTGCTTTTTTGTTTATTTTAAGGTCTTCATACACAATACTACCATATCCTCACTCCCACTCATTTTTCATACTCCTGAAATATGGCTTCTGTAGTAACCAATCTATTGTAATCACTCCCTCCAAGATCATGAGGGAGCTTTTTCTTACCAAATCATAGAATAATAGGGATTAGAAATGGGAGGAAAAGTGGAGATTATTTTTCTCTGCTTCTTCATTTTCCAGATGAGGAAAGGTACTGCCAAAAAGGGGAAAGAGTTTACTCTACACAATTAAATTGAAGAAACAGGATCAAAGCTCAGGTCCTTAAATTCCTCATTGCTCACCTCTTCCCTGACTTCTCCATGGCTTCTGCTGTAAATTACCTCATATTGAATACTCTTTCTTCCCTTGGTTCTAGAAATGCCTCATTCTCCTAATTTCCTCCCTACATATTTAATGTCTCTTTTGGTTTCTTCAGAGGACCATAAATTGAATGTCTCTTTTTCTTCTATGAACATCAAAGTTTGGGAGGGACAGTGATAGGCTCGAAGACATTTGGAGAAAGTTATGATGATGAATAACTTTGAGTCTGTGCAATATGGGGAAGCTGAGAGTGATGGCTTGTAGAGTGATAAGTTGGTGAGAGGCCTTGGACATCTAGGGGAACTGGCTCACAGAGAAGAAACTGTATTTCTCCTGATACATGATTGTGATGCATGCCCTCCTTATTGCCCCCTTCAGAATCCCACATTTTCTTCAAGACTCAGGTTAAGCACCATATTTTCCATGAAGAGTTCCCTTATTCTGCCAGCTGTCACTACCCTCTCTCCCCAAAATGGCTTATATTTACTGTGCAAAAAGTTCTTTCTAGAAGTATATTCGTACATAATGTATCCTATTAGGATTGTGGGATCATTGTTTATAGGGGCTGCTTCATTTTTGTCTTTCTGTCCACAGGATTTAACCCATCCGAGATGTTTAATAAATGATTATTGATTGATTGATTGATTGATTGAACCTAGAGGGCAGAAACAGGGTAAATATGTTGAATTTTTAAAGATTGAAATGTAGGCTTGATGACTGGAGAAAGAAAATCCTTAGTCATTGTTGGTGATGGGTTTCACATCACTGAACATCTTCAGATGGAGGCTGGATGACCATTTGCTGAGTCCCCTCCCCTTAGGTGGGGGTTTTCCTTTCATGAAGGAAGGCCCAGTGAGATGAGCCAATCAACTACAACGAAAGTAACAACAGCAATGTCTAGTCCTTATATAGCACTTTAAGGTTTGTGGAATGTTTTTTACATATTACCTCAGTCCTCACAACAACCTTATAAGTATTATTTCATTTGTTTTACAGGTGAGGAAACTGAGGAAGAAAGAAACTAAGTGGCTTGTTCAAGATCACCTAGTTACTAAACTTAGGATTTAAACTCAGTTCTTCCTGGCTCTACATCCATAAACCAAAAGTTGCCCAGGTTCTCAAGGATGTTATATTCTACTGGATGAAAAGAGCATTTTCACTTGTAACCCATGAGCCAGCAGGTATTTCTACACAATACCCTCCCTATCCACCACCTCAATCCCCCAAGGACTCACACCAATCAGTTCTGCTCTTGGAGGACATGGCTCATTGAGGGTCCATTTCTACCTTTGGTTTGTTATCTCCATCGTAGAGTTCTCTACTAAAGGGAAATTTCCTGAATAGATTTTCCCAAATGAGGATAACAGGTTCCCCTTCCTCCATACATGCATTCAATATATAATGGGGGGGTACTGGGTATTAGACAGGCATCATTTGACTCATCACAGAAAATGTATGAGACACAAAGGACTCACAAGAACCCTTGAACAAATTTCAAAATAACCACAAATTACTGAAATATCCAAATTTGATCCCCCCTCCCCAAGGCAAACATAGATTGTGTAGGCTGCTAAAGAAACAGTCCTCTTCACCTAAGACCTACACTGACAAGTGGCTCTCTGGCTTTGCTCTCCAATGAATAGACTAGCATCTGGAAATTTTCCAATCTCTCTATATGTTATGATTTTCTGAATGGGAAGGGTGCTGGCCCCAGAGTACATTTCACACCAACTAGTTGCTGATGCATAAAATTATACCATTATATCATCAGTTTCTTTCATGCCATAATAGATAGACTCGTAGAATCTCAAATTTAGAAGGGATCATAGAGTTCATTTGGTCCAAATTTGCACCCCTGCTGGAATCCTCTTTGTGAACATAGCTAAGGAGTCAACATCAAGATTCTGTTTTAACACCTCCAGTGACAGAGTGCTCATTCCCTTACACAGGAGTCCATTCCATATTTGGACAGCTCCAATGGAAAAGTTCTTATGTTGACCTAAAATCTATCTCTGCAGGTTTCACCCCCTTGGTCTTGTTATGATCTTGGTCACAAGTTGAACAAATTTTATTCTTCTTTCATAAGAATAAAGTTTCCAGACGGTTTGACAGTGACCTTGTTTCCCTTTAAACTTCTTGTTGAAATCCCTAATTCCATCAACCTATCATTATGTTACACTGTTCTTAGACCTCCCATACCCTCAATTAGATATTCACTTTGTCAAAACTTAAGATGAAATGTCGTCCTCTTCATATTATTTTTTTTTAAATTCTGCTTAAAATTCACCAGTCCTGGCTGAGGTGACAGCAAGGCATAAATTACAACCAATTGCGAATGGTTTGATTAGACTGGTTTTTATTGAAATCTTTTAAGGATCCTGGACTCACTACGGAAAGACATATTTGTTTACCTGAATGAATGCCTTATAGCATTGGAGAAGTAACAGAGTGGACAAAGAGAAAATCAACCAATCAATAAACATTTATTAAGCATCTCCTATATGCATGTCCCAGATTGAATTAAGTGCTGGAACGTAAAGACAAAAATGAAATATTCCCTGTCCTCCTGGAGCTTACTGTCAAAGGGTACTGGTGCTAGGAGTAGGCGAGAATGTCTTTAGAGAAGCCTGAGGGAACATTGAAGATAAACATAGCTGAGGTCACAGTTAAATCCCAAACCAGCCCTGCCTGCTGTCACCATCTAAGCCTTCTTTAGACTAACTAAGGCTTTCCATCTCATGTGCCAGATGAGGAATCCGGAGAAGCTTCTGGCCCATTTTCACTGTAGCCTGAGTAACAATGAGAGGACAATTATTGGCTGACTGTCCTTTGCTGAGATTGGTTTCCAGCTCTCATGCCCAGGGATGGTAACAGCCAAAGCCGCTTTTTTAATGGCCTGGGGAAATGGAGAAAGGAATTCTATTATTCTGTTTATTGTGAATTAAAATAAATCTGGTCAGAGAGAAGCCATCAGTGGCTCGGCTCTTCCCCAAAGCAATTACCTGCAATTTTACTGTTCCAGGAAAGAGAGTGACTGGTATTTGTGGACCAGAAACTATTCCATTCAACCTAAGGAGGCCCGGAGGAGACTAATCGCTGCATTTTTCTTAGTGCCCATCCACTCCACTTGCTTTCAATTTGAATTCAATTTATATACACCCAATCGTTTGCATCTGCTGGGAAAGAGATGCAAGGGGTGGGGTTAATTGGGAAGATCTGAAAACCATCTTATACAGTGATGATGCAGGGATCTGAGAATTATCCAGATTGTCTCCCTTTGTCTACCTGGTGTCTGTTCTTTCTATGAGCTTTCCTTAGTGTATGTAAACAAATGAGGATATGCACATGTGTCTCTGTGTGTGTGTGTGTGTGTGCATGTGTGTGCATGCACACTGAGGGAAAAACTAAAATTGTGTCATTGATTCCATTTTCCCGATATGGGAACTAAGGAAGCCAAAGAAACATTAAGTAGCTATTTGTTGGATTATGCTACTCTCTTACCTTTTTTGGCAGATACAAGGTCAATTTAGATCATAGAATGTAGAGATGTGGGTGGCCTTATGGGCCTTCTATTGTAACACTACAACTATAATTGTAACACTGAAATGGAGGAATCTGAGATTCAGATACTAAAGTTATAGAAGCCAGTGACAGAACTGGATTCTGAACCCAGATCCCCCGGCTTCAGCATGCTTTACACTACGCTATGTTGCTCCCCAGTTCATAGAATTGTTATTTTTTAAAAAAGAACTTTGAGATCCTCTAGTCCAAATCCCTCTCTTGCTTAATAGATGGGGTGACAGAGGCCTAGAGATAAGTCATTTGTCCAAGGTACACAAGTTTTTTGAAGCAGAATGATAACTAAGGTGAGACAAGGGAACTTTGTCTCAGGGTTTGGATTTTCCCAAGGTTAGGAAACTCATCTCAGGAAGGGAAATTTAAAGACTTCATACTGCTTTTATGCCCCTATTAGGAAGAAGACAGTGATCTCTGGTGAGAATCAAGTAGAACTGTGGCCCTGCAGAGTTGATGACAAGGTGAGAGTAGGTAGAATTCCACATTGGAGAAGTTCCATTGGTTTTTGTACTCTTCCTTGAATAAGGGAGAGACTTTGATCCTCTCTCAGATTCTGATCTGGCCACTTCAGACTGGTCATCAATGGCCATCTTTGTTTTGAATTATGACAACAGAAACTATAACTGTAGAAGAGCTGGTGTCTCCATGGAAAGCCAGATTCCAACCATGTTGCTAAAAGAGTGCTGGAAGAGTGAGAAGATAAGGTTATCAATTCAGAGCATACATCCAGGTCCTGATGTTCCTCCTCTAAAAAAGAGAGAAGGAATATACAAGGTGATCTCCAAGGGCCCTTCCAGCTGTCTAGTAATTGAATGATCCTTCCTTTGTGATCCTGGGCATGTCACTCACCACCTCATCTCTAGGTCCTTGACTTTTCATAAAACGAAGAAGTTGAATCAGGCTGTATCATGTGCCATTTAGAAGGTATGACATAAGCTAGCATACCTGTCCATCTTCCCCAACACACATTTATTTGGAGTAAAGGTTAGCACTCCATTCTCATTGACACCCCAGTAAAGAGGATGCCAGAGCACCAAATATGAAGGAGCAACTGATTTTAATAGTAACTTTTCTTTCTTTCTTTTTGAAGGCAGAGTTAAATGACTTGCTGAGATAGTAGGTGTCTGGGACCAGATCTGAACTCAGATACTCTGGGGCTAGTGCTCTATTCACTGTACCATGAGTAACTTTTCAAGAATAAATTAAATTGGAAGCTTACCATTGACCTGTTTTTTCCATTTTTTCCAACAGTGACTGTTTTTTTCAGAGTTTTGGTCTCCCATCATGCAATGGTGCCCATTCTTACCTCCCCATCCAATAGTTGAGTATATCTTTTGTTGCATCTGACATCAAGTATTTATTATTTCTTATGTATCAGGTGTTGAGTTCACAGCTGGGAATAAAAATCAAGAAAATAAGAGTTCCTGTTTCTAGAAGCTTATGTTAAGGGAAATTAGAAAGGAGACAGGGGAGGAAAGGAAGGATGGTAGTGTGGTTTGAAAATAGTCCATAAGTTCAGTGGAGACCTGGTTCCAAGAAAGTTACAGAGGTCAAAACTGACCTAGCACAGTCCAAGGTGGTTCCAGGGCTGGAGTTCAAGATTCTATCAGGAAAGTGGTAGAAATGATGACCTGAACAGAGGTGAAACTAGTAAGGAGTTCTGTAAAACCCTGTATCTGGTACAACAAGGCCAAAGCTCACCTATGGGTAGAGTTTTTGAAATACAGACTATGAGGAGTTGCTGGGCAGTCAAAACATAATCTTTAGTTACTCTGTATAAAAAGAACTCTTGCACCAGAGCTAAGCAGATCACTTGGGAGGAAGTCGAGAGTGACTTGGTTGCCAAGGGAACCTTCTCCTGATTAGAAAAAAAAAGACATCCACTGGTTTTTGTGCAGAGACGAAAGACATGTAGTATGAGTTTTGTTTTGTCTTTCGGGGATATTCTAAGCTGGAACAGGAAACAAGATCCCACAGTAAGGACTCTCCTGGGCTTAGCAAGTATCTTTCTTTCTTGGTGGAGACAGGGTAATTCAGAGATAGCTGAATACTAAACAACCAATGGCCTGACAAGGGCAGACCATTGATGAGCCTAAGTTAAAATGGTATATGGAAGGAAGCTGCCAAGGAGGGATTGGCTTTTTTGGTGAAGTCCTAGAGACAACAAAGTTCAGAGAAATTAAAAGTGGTTCTTGAAAGTAAATAGAGAAAGTAATCTTCTTTTAGGGACAGGATAACGGCAAAGTGGATGGATAAAGTGCCAGACCTAGATTCAACTTCCTGTCTGGCCTCAGATATTTACCAGCTGTGTGACCCTGGGCAAATCATTTAACCTGCATGCCTCAGTTTCCTCATCTGTAAAAAAATCTGGAGAAGGAAATGGCAGATCAGGCCAGTATCTTTATCAAGAAAACCCCAAATAGGGTAACAAAATGTTGGACATGACTGAAAACCAGTGAATGACAATACTCATATTAAACAGTGGTAGATAGTAATTGAAATCTAGCATAAGGAGGTACTAATATATTTCTAAATTTTTACACCTATTTTTCAAACTATATTTGTTGTATATTATTAAATACTGAATAGTTAGAATATCCTGTTATTTTAACAAAACTTATTTTTAGGAAGTAAAAAAATCTAAGAAGTTGAAACCATGAGTTAAATTCCTGTTTTTATGCAGTTATGCAGAGAAATATAAAATATCATGGAATCCCTACCTATCCTTGAACGTCCATTTATCCAGTAAGACTTCTTCCAGGAAATCCTTCATGATCACACTGTTAGGTAACGACCTTCTTACACCTTGGATTGTACATAGCATTCTATTCTTCTCTTTGTATCTATTCTGGGACAGGGTGGCAAAGTGAATGAGGACCAGGCTGGGAGCCAAAAAGACTGGCTCTGGAAGGTCTGAACTTCCCCAGTTATCCAGTCAACTCTTTCATGAAGAGGAGATAGGATTTATAGAGTACCAGTCATTCTATTAAATGCTTTTTACAAATTGAATCTCACAACAACTCTGGAAGATAGATGCTGTTATCCTTTATTATGATTGAGTAAAGTAAGGTTAAGTGTTTTGTATGGGGTCACACAGCTAGGAAGCATATGAAGCTAGACTTGAGCTCAGGTCTTCCTAATTCCAGGCTGATAATTTTATCCCTCACTATCACTTCTTCTCCACAACAATGAGGTTACTAACCTTCTCAGGTGGTGGTGGGGGGGAGTTTTCACACTGGCTGTTACCTAATCTGCTGAGACCACAGATCTGGAACAACATTAGAATGCATATATATATATATATAGTATTGAATATTATAGTTATTACTATATCTTATGATTTTATTAAAGAGGCAACTCTATGAAAACAGGAAATATATCTTTTGTAAACTTCATATATTCCCCAACACCTAGGACTGTCCAACAGGCAAATGAGAAATGTTTGTATGAATTGACTGACCATAGGTAAGTCATAGCAATAGATTTTAGATGGGGAAGGGACTGACTCCCAGCATGCTAGAGGTCATCATCCTGGTTCTATGGAAAAAAAGGTGCTGGTTTAGAGAGAAAAAGACCTAGATTCTAATTCCTGACTTTTCCATTTCCCACTTTTGTGATCTTGTAAAATCTATTTTCCTTTTTCTGGGTCTCTGTTTTCTCCACTGAAAACTGATATGACTGAATTATATGATATCCTTGGTTCCCTCCAGCTCCATATCTATAATCTGCTTTGTTAGTTCTCTACCTGGTTTCAGAGGGGGCTAGAAAGCTGGAGTTAATCTTATTTAATCCAATGCATTTATTGTGATTACATTTAATTATTTAATTAAATTTTTTTATTTCAATTTTTTATTTTTATTATTTCTTTTTTTAATTTATTATTTTTTAATTTTTAATTTTTATTAATTGAACTATAAATTTTAAAACACTATTTGGAGAAAGGGTACATAGACTTCACCAGATTAAACAAAAGAGTACCTCACAAACAGAAGATTAAGAACCCCTGATCTTATTTATTGCAGACCTACATTATCTTTGACAAGTGTCCACTCAGTATCCTCCTGATACTGTGGTGGGGAACCAGAGGCAGCCCATTCAACTGTTGGCAAATTGTTCCTTCTACTGAGCTGAGATCTGCCTCAAGAGCCCTAGGAGATCCAGCCTCCTGCCTTTGTGTAGCATAGCATCAGTATCTCTGTTTTCCAAACTTTATAAATATTTGACTCCTCCAGGCAAATCCAAGAACCTACTAAGATTACAAGAAGAAAATCATTGGCCCCAAAGAGACTGTTCTTGCAAAATTAAAGTGAGCAAGTGACAACAAACTCCAAACACACACTTTCATTTGCTTTAATGTCACCTTAACCTGCATCACCCCTCATCATTCAGAGGTGACAATACTGAATTTTATCTGAACATGAGCCCACCTATTCTAAAACACTTTGGATGAGCTAAGTAGCTAAGGTCAAAACACAATTGACTCCTGGGAAAATCAGCTATCCTGCTAGGGAGTTTTATTGCTGAGGTACTACTGAAAGTAAATGTGGCAATGCTGTGACCTGGTTTGCAACTTATGCTCATTGGCTGCATCTGGGACCTTACTTTCTCTATCTGTAAAATGAAGAGATTGGACTTAATGATGGATCATAGATTTATAACTAAAAGGGAATTTTGAGTCCAAGTGCATAATTTTTCATTTGGAGAAACAATGGCTCAGAGAAATGAGAGTATTTGTCCAAGACCATGCAATTAATAAGCAGTAGAGCTGGGATTTGATTCCAGAGTTTGAATTTCTTTTCACCTTCCTTCCTTCCTTCCTTCCTTCCTTCCTTCCTTCCTTCCTTCCTTCCTTCCTTCCTTCCTTCCTTCCTTCCTTCCTTCCTAATTCATTCAAAAATTATTTACTAAGACCCCACTATGGGATAGGCAAACACAGCATGATGTAATGGAGAGAGAATCTGCCTGGGCATTAGGAAGATCTTGATTCAAGGTCTTTTGACAAATACTGACTTTATAACCTTAACTTCTCAATGATCCTGGGACAACTCTGAAAAATTACAAATTGAATAAAGTTGCCTAGCTGCATTAATGCAGGGAGGTTCCTCATTGGGTGTTCCCTAAGACATTTTAGTCACAGATTTGGAAAGAGAAAAAGCAGGCCAGAAACTGTGAAAGGAGTTATTTATTCAAGATAGATAGATAGATAGATAGATAGATAGATAGATGATAGATAGATAGATTGGTGGGTGGATCGATAAAGCTATAGATAGATAGATGGATGGATTCATGGGTGGGTGGATAGATAGAGTGATATATAGATAGATAGATTGATGGATTGGTGGGTGGATGAGTAGGTGGATATATAAAGCTATAGATAGAAAGATGGATTGAGGGTAGGTAGATAGAGCAATAGATAGATATATTGATGCATAGATTAGAAAGATAGATAAAAATAGATGTATAAATTAGATAAAGATAGATACATAGATATCTAACTAGATAGATGAGTGAGTAAATGAATGAATGAATGAATGAATGAGATGAAGAGAAAAGGAAACACGACCTGCCTTCAGTGAACTTATGTTATTTCAGGGAAAACCAGGACATAGAGAATGAAACACAAAATATCTACAAAGTAATTTCAGGGGTCAACAGTAATAGCAATAAGGGAGAGGATGGAGCAGTTATGACTTGCTGTGTAGCTGAGGCACTTGAGTTGAGATATGATGACTAGAGAATCCAAGAGGGAAAGGTGATGAGAGATTGAGCCTGAACATGAGGTTCAGCTGATTCAAAGGAACAAAGATGAAGAATAGCATATTTTGGGTGGAGGATACCTTTCAAACCAGTTGGGTGGGGCCATAGACTTGTCTGAAGGGAAGAAATGGACCTAATGACTTTCTCCAGATCCCAACATAGCACTAATGTCCTCAAGATGTGAAGCTAGACCTAGTTTTAACATGGAAAGCTCAAGGATTAGTTTCACTTGACTGTGCATATTTGTTATCATCTTACTGTTTTCTCTTTGAAATTGTGTGTGTGTGTGGAGAAAATAAGAACTTGTTAATTAAAAATAACATGAGAGTAATGTGCAATCAGCCTGGAAAAATGGGCTGGAGCCAGATTGTGAAGGGATTTAAAAGCCAAACAGAAGAGTCTGTATTTTGTCCTGGAGGAAAGTGGGAATCATTGCAGCTCAAATTCTCTGATCACATCCTTCAGGTTCATTGCTATTGTACCCTCGAATTCTGTCATCTCTAAACTCACCACTCTCCCTTATTTGCCTTTTTCTGCCACTATCCCTCAAATCACCTAGATTTTCTTCCTGGGTTATATTGGACTCCACCCTTTTTTTTTCTCATTCTCCATATTCAATTCATTACCAAGTCTTATGGTTTCTACATCTTCAATCTCTCTCATTTGTCCTCTTCTCTCTACTTACAGCATCTTCACCTTGATTTTGGCCCTCATTAACTCTTACCTAGACTATTGCAACAGCTTCTTAATACTTTTTAAAATTTAATTTATTAAAAAAACAAAAAAATTAATTTATTAAGGCAATGGGGTTCAGTGGCTCGCCCAAGACCACACAGCTAGGTAATTATTGTCTGAGGCCAGACTGGAACTCAAGTTCTCCTGAGTCCAGGGCCTGTGCTCTATCTACTGCGCCACCTGCACCCCTGCAATAGCTTCTTAATGGATAGGCCAGCCTCTAGAATCCATCTGTGTTTCATACAACTGTCAAAGTGAATTGTCCCAAAATGCAGCTACGGTGTTGTTCAGTCATTTAAGTCATGTTTGACTCTCTGCGATCCCATTTGGAGTTTCCTTGTCAAAGACACTAGAGTGGCCATTCCTTCTCTAGTTCATTTGACAGATAAGGAACTGAGGCAAATAGAGTGAAGTGACTTACTCCATGTCCCACCGCTAGTAAGTGTCTGAATTTGAATGCATGAAGATGAATCTTGCTGACTCCAGACTCAGAAATTTATTCATTGTACCTCCTAGTTATCTTAATAAGATATTGTGAAAAAAAAGGGGGAAAGGGGCAGCTAGGTGGCTCAGTGGATAGAGCACCAGCCCTGGAGTCAGGAGGACCTGAGTTCCAATCTGGCCTCAGACAATAATTACCTAGCTGTGTGACTTTGGGCAAGCTACTTAACCCCATTTGCCTTGTGAAAACCTAAAATAAAAAAAAAAAGAAGTAGGGAAAAAAGGGGGGAAATAGGTCACACATGTATGAGAATTGTTGTTCTTGAAGGAAGGTAAGTATGGGCTAGTTGATTATTTGCTAGGACTTTTACAAGTAGCTGTGGGAAGGAAGGAGAAAGAGCAACCTGATTCCAATGATCTCACTTCTAAATTGAACAAGGAAGCTTAGTCGTGAATTTAAGCACCATGGGCAGGTGGTGGAGAGACTCTTGAATGATCCAGAAATGTGCCAGCTCCTAGGAGGTCATTTAATCTCAAGTTGTTTACAATTGTCCAAATATTTATATAAAACACTGAATTTGGGAGATAACCTCATTCAGCTCCTTAGAATGCAATGTTTGGGAGGAAGGTGGGCAGACTGGCCTTGGGTGGATAGCAATCTTCAAGGGAATAACAAAACAGTCAAGAGCTTAGTCAATTCCTCTGAAGATCAAGATGTTTTTAAAGGTGACCCTGCCATCCCAATTGCAATACTAGTAAAGCCAAATGTAGAGAATATATATTTTTACTGGTATTGTGCTTCATAACAGTACTTTAAGATGGTAATGTTGATGATGATAATAATAATGGTAATTCTAATGATAATTTTAAAAGACATTTACACAGTGATATAAGGTTTGGAAAGTGTTTTGCTATATCTCATTTGACCAAAATAACCTTGTAAAATGGATAATATTATTTAACAAAAGAAGAAACTGAGGCTGAGATGTCTGAGTGACTGGCCTAGGTTCTTATAGTTAGTAAGCATCAGACAGAATTTGAACTCAAGCTAGTAGAATGGTTATTCTTAGGACTACAGGGCGAATGTTAAACAGGAAGAAGACTTAGGATCAATTACATTTGAGAAACAATTCAATACTTTCAAATGATTTTAAATCTGATACAAAAAGTCTATCTTTTTAATAGTTGTAATTTTGGGGGGTTGTCAAACCCCAGTGGATAGAGCACCAGCCCTGGAGTCAGGAATACCTGAGTTCAAATCCAACCCTCAGACACTTAATAATTACCTAGCTGTGTGGCCTTGGGCAAGCCAATTAACCCTATTTGCCTTTCAAAAACCTAAAAATAAAAAGAAAACTAGGAATCATGTATTACCACTGGAAGAGGGTGGTTTGGTAGTTGTTGGGGATGTAGGAACAGGGTGGGGTGGGGTGGGGGTGTAGAGTTCAATCATTTTTGTTTAGGTGCTAGAATGTATAACATTAGTCATCGCCTCCACTTTACCCCTTCAAGTTTTCTAAATAAAACTCAAGCATTTCCTAGATATTACTGAGAAGGGAATAATAGAAGTGAGAAGGAGCTCTACTTAAATAACAGTTAGGACTATGTGAGTTATTGGTGAAAGGGAATAAATAATTTAAAAGATTTCTTTTGTCTAACTCTGTGATGCTGACTAGGTGTGGCTGTGGGCTTGATTCCCAAAACAGCAACCATTTATTAAATGCCTTCTATGTGCCGGCTCTCATGTTAGTATCTGGAGAAATACAGAAAATAATGAAGTTGGCCCTGATCTTAGGGAATTATCGTTCTACTAGGATAAAATGACTTGTTCATAAAGAAATAAATACTGGAAAATAGAATTTAGTGAATAGAGTGAGATACAGAAAGTAGATTAGTTCAACTACAACATAGAGTATGTGGGAAGAGTAATTATGAAATTCATCTAGAAGATAGGTTAGGTTGCATTTAAATTAAAAAGGACTTTATATATCAAACAGGGGGAAATATATTGATCCTAGGGGCCGATGTTAGAGAAATTATAAAAGTAAAATCAACAAATTTGGCAAATGATTGGATATGGAGGGTAAGGATGGATGAAAAGCTGAGTTTAAATTGAAGGTTGCACACCTAAGTAATTAGAAGAATAGCTTGATGGATGGAGTGCACTAAAATATAGCTATTCTCTTTTTCATGTCTGCCTCAAAATCTGTTTGCTTTAGAGGAGTGTTATTTTTCTCACTATTTACCTGGCTATTTAGGCTAATTAAATACCTTCTTAGGATAGTAGATTTAGAGCCAGAAAGGACCTCAAAGGCCTTTGAATTCAAGCCTCTCATTTTACAGATCAAAAAAACCTGAGGTCTATTAAGTGAATAATCCAAGATAACCTATTTAATTAGTGGAAGAATCGATATCTGACCATAGGTGTTCTGACTCTGACGTCAAAGCTTTTCCATAATAATATATATTGCTTTGATTATTGTGTTCTATGGCTCAGCTTGATAAATCATTAGATTGGAGAGGCTGAGTAAGTGTTTAAATGGAAGCTGGCCCAAAGAGTAACTACCAGGAGTGACTGAGACACATCTGTATTATACTCTTGATGTCCATCCTTTGTTCTCCAAGAGGACAGGGACATCAGGAGGGTGATGTCTTCACTTGTGCATTGGATTTAAGTGAGGTAGGGTTGGGCAAAGTCATTAGCCTCACTCTCTTCTCCAGACATTGGGAGTCCAGTGGGAAGACATAGATCAGGATGACTAGTTATGGTCTCTATATGATGTTAAGACCTTGGGAAAATCAGTATCGGATAACTCAAAGGGCAATGGAAAGATGACATAAGAGTATCAGTAAACAGGCTGCAATATAATAATCAGGATGCAATCATAATCATGAAATGAATAGTAAAAGACAAGTTGATTCCTCTAGTAAGAGTACAAGATAGGGGACGACTAGGTGGCGCAGTGGATAGAGCACCAGCCCTGGAGTCAGGAGTGCCTGATTTCAAATCTGGCCTAAGACACTTAATAATTACCTAGCTGTGTGGCCTTGGGTGAGCCATTTAACCCCATTGCCTTGAAAAAAAAACCTAAAAGAACAAAAAACAAAACAAAGAAAGAGTACAGGATAGCAAAGAATTCAAAAATTGCACTCAAACCCATAAAGTATCCATAGAACTAGGAGGAAGGCCTCTGTATAATGAATACTTGGACCATAGGAAGGGGTCATCGAGGTCGTATATCCTAGTACTCTAATTCTACAGAGGAAGAAACTGAGGCTCAGGGAAGGGAAATGTGTTGTTCAAGATCATATAGGCAGTTAAGTATAAAAGGCAGGGTTTTAACCACATCCAAAGACGGTGTTCTAGCCACTGTGATTGCCACAAAAAGAGTTTTCATGGAGAATTTATGGACAGCAGTTGAACTGGATGAGAACTGGAGGGGTGAGATCTAGACTGGGGCCCACATCAGTTGAATCAATAGATCAGTTGAAAAATTGAAGTCAGTAAAGCAGACGAGGGAACTGAGGCTCACAGGGTCAAAGAAATTGCCTTAGGAGACACAGTTAATTATTGGCAGAACCAGAGCTATAACTAGGAACCTCAATCCTAACCTCCATTAAAATTTTGAGTGCTTCAGGACCAGGATACAAAATAGACTTATTTACATTAATTATTTACTATTTCTACTTAATTGTCATGCAATACATAGCTGTAAGAAGAAAGAACAAACTGATTAAACTAATTAACAGTCAGGTGTGAAGAACTGATAGCCCTATATCTCCTTCTGGATTATATTTGTGTTGAGAAATGCATCTCTATAATTATTTCAAGTGGATCTGTGGTGATTATCCTTGGTTGGGTGCCTTTTTTTTTGATATGGATACCATTCAGGCCTCTTCCATCTTCATGAAATGTGAACCCTAAGGGGAGAAGGAAGGATTTTGACTTATCTTTAGGTAAACAATCCAGAAAACTGGTGTGTGCCTGTACTACTCTCAGCACCTGCAGGGAGAACCCACTGATGATACAACCCATTGACCTCTCTACTGTATTTGATCCTTCCTGATAGGGCAATTCTCCTTTCAAAGCACTCCCATAGTATATTGAATTGGTTTCTTGTTTTCTCCTACCCATGAATTGTGTCCTTTTGGTGTCCATGGTTTGGAATCAGACAAGGTCCCCTTCCCTGGCCTAAGGCATCAGGTGTTTTTTCTAAGCATCCAGCTCCCTTGATCTCAATTAGCTACTGGTGCCTGTGTCTGGCTCTTGGCTTCCCTCTAGTGACTCCTTGAAGCATTACCCACACCTGGATCACATTATTCTCTGGGAGGCTGGGCATTTTTACTCAGGACTGTTGGAATAATATTAGAATGATAACGTTTCATTTTCTCAAAGAATTAAACAAGTGATCAGAACTTTACTAGGCTCAAAAGAGAGAATCTTCCTGATAACCATAGGAGTATTCATGCACTCGGCTGAATTTAATGAATGAAGGAAGAAGAAAGAAAATGGGAATGCCTATGAAACTTTTTTTTTATGTCAATGGGGTAAGTAACTTGCCCAAGGTCACACAATTAGGTAATTATCAAGTGTTTGATTTTGAATTTGAACTCAGGTCCTCCAGACTCCAGGGCTGGTGCTCCATCTACTGTTGCCCCGAGTCCTGTAGATATTAAAATATTGATTATGGAAGTAAGAACTGGACATCAAGAGGTTGCCCATAAATTGGAGAATGACTAAACAAATGGCAACCTATAGCATAAAAAATGGAATGGAATAATATTGTGGCATAAGAAATGATGAGTATGTAGAATTCTTAAAAAAAAATGAAGAGCTAAATGAGCCAGTTCAGAATAAATTAAGCAGAACACATAAAAAAGGCACATAAATGAGTACAGCATTATAAATTGAAAGAAGCAATAGAGAATAATAAAACATTGTCTACTTCCTGAACTTGTGAGAAAGATTTGAGTTCAAATCTCACCTTAGACACTTATTAGTTATGTGACCCTTGGCAAGTCACACTGTCTGCTTCAGTTTCCTTTACTATAAATGGGATCATAGCAGTGCTTACTTTACAGGGTTGCAGTGCGGGTTATATGAGATAATGGCACATGACAAGTTTTTAAAATATTTATTATCTTCTTTTCCCTGTAATGACCAATCTTGATCCCAGAGAAGAATTGAAGAAATGAATTTCCACTTTTTGTTAGAGACTGAGGATGTGGAGAGGCAACAGAAAAAGAAGTAAGAGCAGTGTTATGAAAAACCTATAGAAGAGAGAGTATCTACCAAGTGAGCATTCCAAAGGTTCCAAAGAAATCAAGAATGATGAAAATCAAGAAAATGCCATTGGACTTGGTAATTGAGATCATTTTGGAGGATTCCTGAACAAAGTTTCAGTTGTATGATGAATGAGATCAGAAGCCACATTGGAGTGTATTTCAAAGAAAGTGAGGGGAGAAGAAGTAGAGATATTGGATATGGATGACATTTTCAAAGAGTTTGGATGAAAAGAGGAGAGGAATAGGATGATAGTAAATATGGTAGAATATAGTGAGTTTTTTTTAAGGAAGGGAACACATGGACATGTTTGTAGGCAACAAAGAAGGAACACAAAGAAGGAACCAGTAATGAGGAAGAAAGTGAAGATGTGAGTGATAAAAAGAGAAACAGAGAAAGAAAGAGGGAGAGAGAAAAAGGAGGTGAAAGCAGGTGCAATTTGTTGCAGAAAATAGTAGGAAATGGAATCAAAGACATTGGTAATAAGAAGGGTCATCTTTTCATCAGAGACTAGAGGGAAGGAGGAGACAGCAGGTAATGACAGAGGGATGTCAGAAAGAGCAAAGACAGAGATATTTTTGATGTACTCAATTTTAGCAAGTGAGGCATGAGTTAAGGTCTTTAGCTAAGAGGGTGAGGGAGTGGGTAGTATGAATTCTATTTCATTACCATCTTTATTTGATTATGGAAGAGGTAGCTAGCTCAGGGGAAATACACTGTTTTTGATCTCACCTCTTTCAAGAACCTAGATGAGGGTAGGTAGTGAACCCATGATTTCACTGGTATAGGGAATCTCTAGGTGAGAAATTCCCTTTAACAATACAATTGGTATCCCCTCTGCAATTTATATGACCTTTGAGAGCTGCCTAAAATACAGCTAGGTTATATGACTTGCCCAAAGTCACACAGCCACTGTGTCCAAAATGGGACTTGAACCTAGGTGTTCCTATATTTTGAGGTGAAATTTTTACCCTCAGTACCTTATAGAAACAGACAAAAATCAATGAGTTTTCATGAGACAGCCCTAACCTATAGAGAAATTGTGAAATAGGCAAAGTTCACCTTCCCCATTCTCCTACATCCAGGCCCACATGTTGCCACTTGACAACCCAAATGACCTCTTGGGAAAATTCTTAGTGTTCCCAAAGTCTATCACTCTCAAACAGTATTCTATGCTCCCAATTTGTTCTTTCCTTCTCTTCATTTAAGAGCTCTGGACTCAGATGACCCAGATTTGAATCTTGACTTCCCTACTTATCATTTATCTAGATGGTTCAGTGGATAGAGCCCTGGCCTTGGAGTCAGGAGGGTGGGTATTCAAATCTGGCCTCAGACACTTGACACTTATAGCTGTGTGACCTTGGGTGACTCCCTCAAATCCAGGACCATCTCCAGATATCCTGACTCATATATCTGGCCACTGGACCCAGATAGCTCCAGAGGAGAAAGTGAGGCTGGTGACTTAGCACAGCCCCCCTCATTCAAATCCAATTCACCTGTTTGTCATGATATCCCCTCCCTGATGTCATGGTCTTTAAAAATGAAGGACAAACATAAGACTTAGATGAGTTTTCAAGATTTTCAAAGCTCTTTACCTTCATCATATTTGGGGCTCACAGCAAATCTGTGAAGTAGTTGCTATAGGACGTGTTTTATTGATGGAAAAACTCAGACTCATAAAGGTTAAATTGACTTCCCCATAACCACATAGTTTTCCACCTGAAGGTGTTTTTGAGCTCATCTTTCAGATTCTAGGTTCCATACTTTTTATCCATTACCAGTATCATAGCTTTGTGATATCAGGCAAATGACTTTTTTCTTCCTAACCCTCAGTTACTTCACTTTTATGTAACAGATTTTATCTCCTTTGGTATGCTTCATTATTGTCAGAGTCTGAGGGGCAGAGAGAGAGAGAGAGAGAGAGAGAGAGAGAGAGAGAGAGAGAGAGAGAGACTGTATTAATGATTTAGCCAAGTTTTTTGAGTACCATGTATCAGGACTGAGAAGTACTGGGGTCTAATGTAGAGGTCTAGAGGACCTTGGCTTAATTCCCACTTCTGCCATAAACAGGCTAGGTTACTTAAACTCCACTACCCCAGGCAACTCTCTAGGATTACAAACTGTAGAGCAGTGACTAATTTACATTGGTGTAAAAGTAGAAACCAGCAACTCTACTCCTCAACTTCCCCCCCAAAAGAAGTTGTCAACCAGGCAGTTTTCTGTTTGAGCTATCAGACCAGGCCTCTTTAATGGATACCCTGGGGCATCCACTTTTTAAATTGAGTTGAGTATACACATTCTCTGAAAAGTCCTGTGTCCTGGGCTGCAGTATCCCTACCGGTCACTAGAGGACAATCAAGCCTGCACACACCTGGGCTACGTGGAATGCTACAACTTCAGTTTGCTCTCAGTCCTTACTGCTCATCTAGACCGGACATTAAAATTACGGTGTTGTTCCTATGTTAAATTTAATAACCTTCAAGCAAAATACTGGTGTATTTGTAATTGCCCACTATGTGCTAGGCACTGTGCCAAGTGACTAAGCACCCCACTACATGGGGCTCTTCTGCTCTTCCAAACTATTTCCTATAGCATTCATAGATTCATTCTGTGACCACACCATAAATCGTATCTAGGAAAAATGCAAGAAAATCCATTCAATATTCCTGTATGGACTTAGTACCCACCAGCTGCCTCTTTCTCTTAGTCCTTTTCCCAATCATCTTGGGGGAGTTCATACCTCCGTAAATTGGCACAAGGAGTCTGAGAAAGAATTCATGAGATGTGGAACTCATTCCAAATCAAGTTGGCATTTTATTGGGCACTGTGCTAGCACAGTAGATACTCTAGCAAAGAGGAATCTGACATACCCTTATTCATATAGGTAAGAAGACGGAAAAAAAGAGAGAAGAAATGATCTCAGACAAATAGTTGTCTTTTGAAAGAGAATCTGGAAGTCAAAAGCAGGCACCACCAAAGGACATCCAAAAGGTGCAGAACTTCTAATTAAGTGATAAAACATGTTTGTAAGAAAGACTTTTAGGGGCAGCTAGGTGGTATAGTGGATAGACTATTGACCCTGGAGTCAAGAGGATCTGGCTTCAAATCCAGCCTCAGACACTTGGAACTTTTAGCTTTGTGTCCTTACCTAACCCTGATCGCCTCCCATCCAGAACCATCTCCAGTCATCCTGATTCATATCTGGCCACTGGACCCAGATGACTCTGGAGTAAAAAATGAGGTTCTGTGACTTAGCACAGAACCCCTCTCACTCAAAACCAATTCACACATGCCTGTCATGATATCACCTCCCTGATGTCCTGGTCTTCATGAATGAAGAACAACCTTGGGCAAGTCACTTAACTCCTTGCAAAAATAACAAACAAACAAAACAAGGAGTTTTGAGTAAATGATTAAGTCTTGAACAGAGTTTTACAAAAAGTCAAAGGATAAAGAAAACTTCTAGCAGTGATTACTCCTGATAACAAACACAGAGGAGATGAAGACCTTCCTTAAGAGGCCAGAAATAGGAACTGCAGGACCAGTTAGAATTTTTGAACCTAGCAATGATGAAAGAAAGGGTAGTCAGAGGGATCTAAATGTTAGGGAGGGGACTCATTAATTGGGATCAATTAAGATCTTTGGGTGCTGATAGAGTCAATACGGGCTGCACACCCACATCCCACAAAAAGGATAGGGGCAAACATGGCCATGGATTAAAAAGTGAAAGTGACTTTCCATATTCACAATTATATCCTGGAATTTGGCATCCTAAAGTCAAATGAAGGGAAGGGGGAAAGGTAAAAGAAGAAAAGGGAAAAGAAAGAAAGGGAAAAAAGAGAAGAGAATGAGAAGGGGAAGGGGAAGGAAAGACAGAAAAGTGAAGAGGGAGGGAGAAATAGAGACAAGGGGAGTGGGGGGAGAGAGAGAGAGAGAGAGAGAGAGAGAGAGAGAGAGAGAGAGAGAGAGAGAGAGAGAAACTAACTAGAGATATCCTTTTTATCCTGTTGAAAAATTTTATGTTCTGGGTGCAAAACAGATGAAGGTCTAAGATGTTAATGGTGGGAGTGATGATAATAGCAATCATTTTCCCCTTGCTCTAGGATCTTTAGAAATTGTTCGTTCTCTCTCTCTCTCTCTCTCTCTCTCTCTCTCTCTCTCTCTCTCTCTCTCTCTCTGTCTGTCTGTCTGTCTGTCTGTCTGTCTCTGTCTGTCTGTCTCTGTCTGTCTGTCTGTCTGTCTGTCTCTCTCTCTCTCTCTCTCTCTCTCTCTCTCTCTGTCTATTTCTCATTTCCTGGACCTTTAGGATCTACACAGAAATGAAAAGATAAGGAGAGACAACAGACTACAGGGATAGATTTGGTAATTTCTTTGGCAGTGTCAAATGTCCTGAATTTGGAGTCAGCTGATTCCAAGAAGACTTCAAATCCCAGTTCTGTCATTTACTTTTCCTGTGAGACTTTGGTCAAGTCTATTAACTTTCTAGGACTCAGTTTCTCATCTATAAATTGTTTTAGAGGGACTAGAGAGTTCCTGAAGTCTCTACTAGCTTTAAATTTTGTCTATATAACCTCAATTGTCAACTCAGGATCACTCTTATCAGCAGCTGTATTTACCTTGATGTCTAAATGATTGCTAGAATAAACTGTGATGGCCCTCATAGTTTTGGTTACCTTTCCAAAGAGAATGCCTAGGCAAGGTAATACTTTAAACACAAATTATAGTTCTTTGATGGTAAAATTTATGGCACTGTGACAGGAAATTGGGAGAAAAATTTTCCTATAGCCTAATATATTGACTTCTCTCTATTCAAACCAGTTTTTCTAGAATTTCAGGGTATATGATAACCTGGGATGCTGAGTGGAGGGTCCCCTCCTCCCATTCTTGCTCTGCCTCCAGGTTCTCCATAAGTTCAAGGAAGAATCTGAGATGTTCCCTGTAATCTATGTATCGCAAGACTCTAGATTTAGCAGTAGAAGAGAAGAGATTCCCTTAATTCTACAATTGAGGAACTGACATAGCATGACACCTAAATTTATTCAGGTCGTCAGTGGTGGAACTTGTATTTGAATTCAGTCCTCTTTTAATTGTACTATGCTCTCTCCAGCTTGAGTAGAAAGGAGGATGGTTAGAAAAAGGAAAGAGGGAAGAATAATGGATGTGGAGAATTCCAGAGCATGTTTTATAAGTGAAGGGCCCTATGACTACTCGTTAATAATCCCAACAATAAAACCGGCTGCCAGGAAAAGATGAAGAAAGCCATTATCTTAACAAACAGCTATTATTTTGATATACTATCTCCAAAGGGGCCCATCCCATGCTAGTTAGCAAGATCAGTTGCTTCTTTTGGCAACTATAAAATGTCAGAGCTTGCTGGGCCCTTAGAGATCACCCTTTCAAATTCCCTCACTTTTTATAGGAAGAAACTGGGGCTCAGCATGGGAAAATGATTTTTTCCAAGGTCACATCATGAGTTAATGGCAGAGTGGAGAAGAGGATTCAGATCAATTGATTTTTATTCCATCCACAACTTTCTCATTCCATACTGCCTTGGTGATCTTTGCCAGTCAACAAATAGTTATTAAACACGTCTTATGTATCAGACACTGTGCTAAGTGATTGACCAAGTTGTCTTGTAAATAGCTGCTGGGTGGTAGAAAGAATTTCTTGAAGTGAAAGACTTTTATTAGGACTCAAGACTCTTAAGAAATAGGGATAATAGGATCATAGATCCATAGGTAAAATGAACTTCAGATGTCAATGAGTCTAAAGCATTCATTTTACAGATTAACTGAAATCCAGAGAAGTTTGTATAGGACCCTTCTGGGCTACCCCTGCCACCTTACATTTGAAGATTTAAAAACAAGAGCGATGGCTACCTGTAGATCAACGTACCCTGGGGTTATCATTCCTAAAACATGTAACATATAAGTCCTTATTAGTATGCTTAAATTTAATAAAAAGTCAAATGACACAATTAGCTCAAAGCAAAAACATTTACTAAGGTGACATTATAAGATCAATAGCTTCAAAACTGCATCTCCTCTACTTCCCCACAGTGAGATTGAGGCTTCTTTCCCTGTTGATATGCACAATGGTGGTAGGAAGAGAAAACATACATGTAGAGTATGTCAATAGCAGGGTGCATAAACGGGGGAAAAGGCATTCAGCACAGTTGACTCACATTACACTGAAAAGCCCTAATATCTTTCTCTGCTAATGATGTCATCATACTATGCTCCCTAGGCACACTGTCTTTGCTGAGTAGTCATTCAGTTGGACCTTCCTGGACCTGTTTCTTTTCCCATTTCAACTTCCAATGGCCAGGATTAAGTCACTTTCAATTCACAAAATCCCTCCCATCTAATGTCTTGATAAATAGAACCTGTTCCATTCTGGGTTTGATGTCTCTTGATGGGTAAGTCAATGCCAGACAAGATACCTCACCAAAAAAATAGGGATATTATAGACAGTTCTTCCTCCAAAGTTGCCTTTCTTTCCTTCTACCAGAGTTCACACTCCTTGGAGTTATTTCTTGTTTTGACTGGTTCCCTACAGAGTGGGTTGTAGACAGTCCAGTCAGTGGTCTTTTAACTTTAAAAACCTTTTTCTATCTCACAAACCTCATAAAATATAAATCCTTCTTTACTCATGTGTTTACGAACTTAATATCTACTCCTTGCCTTCTAGAATTTTATCAGATGGCCTGGAAGATCAATTAATCAATACTATCCTAATTCCCTCCTTCCCTTTCCCCTTTTCCATTAGTGACTTAGCCAAGTCAGACAGTAAGGATCAGAGGCAGGGTTTGAACCCAATTCATTTACATAGTATAGGATCATAGTATCATTGACCTAGACCCACCAAAAGGAACTCAGAGGTCATCTCTTTTTATAGATGAGGAAATTTGAGAACCTATTGAAAGTCATTATGTTGTAAAGCTAATAGAAGACTTGGGATGTGATCTGAGTTCAGATTCTAAGTGATTCTAAGTTCATAATTCTTTTTCACTGTTTCATTAGAGTCTGTCATTACTTACATTCCATCACTTTTAATGAATGATAGGATGGCTTCATCTGCAGCCAAGGCCATTTAATTGGAATCCAGTTCCAAGTTATTCTTTGTGGTGTCCCATGCTGTATAATGACTTGTACATTTTAACCAGTCCAGTGATTAGAGGTTGTTAGAGTGATGTATTTGCAACTCACTTAATCTGCTTGGAGAGTCTTTGGATTAAGGTGGCAATCAGACTCTTTCCATCAATGTCTCCTCCCTGGGAATGTTTCCATACACTTCCCACCATCAATCTATTTTTGTCAGAGGATCTCCATATAGGTAGGGCAAGCATCTGACTGTCAATACTCCCCCATTCAAAAACCAATTTGTCCAAAGTGACAGCTGGTGATCTGCAGGAAGCTATATTTGGTGGATGCCAAATCACCAGCACCACTTGGGTCTGCCAATTCCTGCTGGCATTCCTAGTATCAATGCTCTTTTTTAAATTGTAAATCAGTTCTTACTTTCCTTCCTTCCCATCCCTTCCTGAAAGTATTAAGCATAAGAAGCATTGGATTTCCCAACAGTTATGTTTCAAAATTGGTTTAAAGGATACCAAGAATGAGTGCAGAAACACAGTAAACCAAAGTAATGTAAAAAGAAAGTTTTATTGTGAGGGCACACACAATGTATTGGTTCAATGAAAGCTAAAGCTCTGAACAATCACTAAGACACTCAGAAGAGTATTGAATTTAAATTTATTGGGTCACTTTTATAGGCAACACATGACCTGACTAGGATATGAGTACAAGTAGTTAACATTTTGCCACTAGTGAGTGAAGCCACCTGCTACATTTAACTGTTGTTATGGTATAGCCTTTGACCTGGTGTAAGATATTGTCATCACATCTGGTTGGAGTATAATATAGAATGTCAATGACTATTCCTCTATAAATGATCATCTTAGTCTGAGGATGAGGAGTTGATCTGAGCAGTACAATGGAAAAAAAAATTGGTCCTGAAGTCAGAGGACCTGGATTCAAATCCAGCCTCTGATGCTTACTATCTGTATGATCTTGGGCAAGATATTTGATCTCTTTGGGACTCAGTGTCCTCATCTGTAGGATTAAATGGTTAAACTACATGACCTTTGAGGTGCTTCCTTTTCTATATCTCTCTAATCTTATTAAACACCCAAGATTTCTAGGGTCCTTAAACAGTAGAGTTCACTGAGAGTGAGTAAACCTAACCCAAAGAGGGTCCCGAAAATACCAGGGACTTTGTCTGGAAAAGTTAGCAATTGGTTTTGAACAATTTTTGTCTTAGGGAGCATAGTGGAGAGAATGGCACACTGAATTTAGAATTAAAGAGAATGGGTTCCAGTTCTAACTTTGTGATTTACTTTGTGGGACCTTTCTTAAATTACTTTTCTCCCTGTACCTCAGAGTTCGCCTTGGTAAAATGAAGTGATTGGACTCTATGGTTTTAAATGTTTCTTCCATCCCTAATGACTATGATTCTGCTATTATTTTATGGAAAGATAGAAAATCTCAAGAACTGATTCAAAAGTTACTGACACAGAATATCCCATGGATAATCTGACAGTTCAGGAGAGCTGGGTTTAGTTAATCCTACTTCAGATACTAACCCTGTTCACTAGTCTTCAAGGATTTAGCTTAGACCATTGAATTAAAGTTAAGTTATTGTCTTTTGGGGTCTCTGGGTCTTGCTTTTTAAATTAAGAGACTTTGCCTAGGTAGTAATCCATTTCTTGAACACTTTAAGGTTTACAAAATGATTGATTTCCTCACAAAGTATTTAGATCCTTTGTTTAAATTGCCAGGATTTTATTCTATTTTGACAGATTCCTAGGCAGATTTTTTAAAATTAATTCTTCCTGAAGCAGAAAAAGATCAAGTCATATGTATCTCATCCTCTTCCCAGACTAAAGTAAATACAGACTTTATAGCAGATTGGCTATCTGATGGGGACAGAGTTTTGTAGAAATTGTTACATGGCTCTTTCTCCATTCATTCTCACAAAAAAAAATCCTTTTTCATGTACCAGAGGTGAAGTACATGACTAGAAATTAAGTTCTACCTGGTAGGAGGAAAAAAAGGAGTATCTGGAGAAGTCTGATGATGCAAACTTTCCAAGAGTGGGGGCAAACAAGAGGAGTAATTAGCTTTTCTCAACCCTCTATGAAAATAACCTTCAAACAGGCAATAGCTACATATATGGAATGAAGTAATAAATATTTGAATGAATGGAATAGTCTATTGGAAAGATAAATAGTTTCCCAGCTAAAAGAACAGCATTTCAGTTTCCTGCTGCTTTGAGACACACACACACACACACACACACACACACACACACACAGAGAGAGAGAGAGAGAGAGACAGACAGAGACAGAGAGAGACAGAGAGAGAGAGACAGAGAGAGAGAGAGAGATAGAGAGACAGAGACAGAGAGACAGAGACAGACAGAAACAGAGAGAGGGTACCAGGAATGAATTAGATATTTGAAAATCCAGTCCCCTCAGAGAGATATTTTAGGACTTTTGTAGTCAGTTAATGAAGCTATCCCCTATAACAGAGAGGCATCCCACTGTCTTAGGAAACATAATGCCAATTTCTGTAGTCATTTATTTAAGGTGTATAATACATAAAAACTCTAATAGGTAGGAAATGAAAATTTCATAATCTCTATTTTAAAATTAGAAACACAGGGAAGGTATGATTTTCTTGAAGTCACACAACTAGTAAGAAGTATATCTGGGGCTTCAAAGAATGTCCCCTAACTCCAAGCCTAGTGTTGTTCCCATTATTCATGGTATATATCATATATGCATACGTATTTTATTACCTATTATACATATAGTATATATATATCGATGCTCTTATAATATCTAATTCTGAAACAAGTGACTCTTTGTCTTGCAGGGTCAGTTGTGAAACTACTTCACAGTGTATCATCTGACAAAATATGAAACCATGTTGGGGTAGGGATGGTTAAGGGAAACAACACCAACTCCCTCTGAACTTTGCTGTGCTAATTCTTCTAAACTTTCACTGATCTCACTATTCAAGGATTATCATGTTAATCTTAATCATCTCAGAACTTCATGGAACATGGGTGGGAGGAAAAGAATTTATGGAGACGAGATCAAGGGAATGGCAACTATCTTCAAGCAGACACCCCTAAAAAAAGTTGAAATGAGGAAGATAAGATGTCAGAATATAATCCCATCTGTTGCTCCATAACCCACAATACACTCTTCTGCCAGTTTTCTGAGTACTTGGCATTCTATCCATTTGTGTTTGCCTTACACACACGGAAATGACATGGATGTCCCTTAATTGGATAGCTGCCTAGAGTTTATGTTTGAACTGCAGGGCTTGGAAATGATCATTCCCAAATGTGGTTCAACAAAAGTTCAGGAACTTTCTCTTTATTAGGCACAAAAAGTGACAGTTTGTCAAATAACATTTATTAATCATCTATTATTTGCCTGTTCTCTAGTGGATAGAGTCCTGCACTTGGAGTCAGGAAGAATTCAGTCCAAATTCTGTCTTAGTTATATGACTCTGGGCAAGTCACTTATTCTCTCTGTGCCTCATTTTCTATCTGTAAAATGGGTATAATAATAATAATGGCATCTACATCTCAGATATTTTTGTGAGGGCAGTTAGGTGGCAGAGCACTGGCCAGGTGGATGAGAGTTCAAATCCAGTCTCCGACACATGACACTCACCAGCTGAGTGACCTTGGGCAAATCACTTAACCCTGATTGCCTTGCATCCAGGACCATCTCCAGTTGTCCTGATTCACATCTGGTTCTAGAGGAAAAAGTGAGGCTGGTAGCTTAGCAGAGCAACTCCTCAATCAAATCTCATTCATGTGTTTGTCATTGGCATTACCTCCTTGATGTCATAGTCTTCTTCGAGAATGAAGGATAAATATCATCATCATATCATCATTGTGAGGATTAAATAAGTTATATAAAGCATTTTACCTTAATACTCTATTTAAATGCTGGCTCTTATCATTATTATTCACTATTTTGCTGTAGCTATTTTTGTCTGTTAATCATGCATGATGAAAATGAAAGTTCTTGCCCTCAAGGACCTTTTATGCTAATAGATAAAACAGCACATATATATATATATATATATATACATATATATGTGTATATATATATATACATATATATGTGTGTATACACACACACACACACACACACACACACACACACACACACATATATATATATATATATATATATATATATATATATATATATATATATATATATATATATATATATATATATACCAAGGTCAATAAAAAATCATTGGGGTGGGAATGTGCTACCATATCAGGTGGATCCATTAGGAAAGAGCTTCTAAGTAGCTAAGACTTGAACCAAGCTTTGAAGAAAACCAGGAATTCTAAGAGGCAGTAGTGGGAAAGGAGAGCATTGCACCATGGGAAACAGCTTGAGCAAAGGCATGACAAAGGGAGATAAAGTGATGCTTACAGAGAGTAGCGGTTTAACTGCATTAAAAAAGGCATTAAGAAAAGTAATATGTAATTAGTGCAGAAAGTCAAGCCAGAGTCAGATTGAGAAATGATTCTGTATTTAGGGAAGAGGGAGTCACTGAGTAACAGTCAAGGTAATTCTACTGTGGTGAGAGAATTAAAAAATAAAATATTGTATCTGAATTGTTGAGGTTGGAAGTAAAGTGATTCAGAATGAGGAATCAAGTATAAATTCATATTTGCAAATCTGGGTGATTGGAAGGATTGCGTTGTCCTAATTATAAAAGGGAAGTTCAGAAGAAGGAAGAGGGTTTAGGGAAAAAAGTGATGAGTTCTATTTTGGATATACTGATCTTAAGATGCCTATAGGACATCTTGGTGCAGATATCTATTAGGTAAATAGTGAAATAAATAGGAGAACTGACCAAGAAAATCCAGAGTCCTAAATTCAGAAGGACATGAGAGATTAAATAGAGATCATAATCTGAACACAGGTTGATTCATTCCAACTCAACTCTGTTCTATTTGATTCAGTCCAAAACAATCTAGATTCTAAACTCTTTGCTAGGATCACAATGATACCTCACAGAACTCAGTCTCCCAGAATTTATAAGATAATAATACATAGATGTTTAATTCAATTTAATAAACACTAATCATATGGCTCCCATTGTAGTCTCTAGGGATGTAAAGATGAAAAATAGAATATAATATCTGACTCAATGACTTTACATTTTACTAGGAATCCAGAAATAGGCAGCTAGGGACAAATGTTTAGGAAGAGGTTTTGAGGTTAGATTCATCCAAAAGGAAAGAGAAAATGTGAACAAGTAAAATTAAAGTTGATCTGGATTCCAACCTTGTGG
The DNA here is from genome assembly GCF_037893015.1 of Macrotis lagotis. NCBI lineage: Eukaryota > Metazoa > Chordata > Mammalia > Peramelemorphia > Peramelidae > Macrotis > Macrotis lagotis. Next base: position 234,950,945 of record NC_133662.1, on the reverse strand, counting down.
AGGCATCATTGGTTCTGGAGACAGAAGCTTTACCTTCAAACCCTCCCTTTCACACTTATTAGTAATAGGACTTTGGGAATCCTTTAATTTTCCTTGTTATATTTCAACATCTTCAAAATGAGGGGATTAGAATGATGTTAAGATGGCTCCTCTTGCTTATGATCCAGGATGCAAAATATCAGACCTCTGAGAGCAGGACAGGTAATTATAATGTTTATCCTTCATTCTCAAAGACAATGACATCAGGGACGTGACGCCATGACAAACACATGTATTGGATATGAGTGAAGGGATGCTGTGCTAAGTCACCAGCCTCACTCTCTCCTCCAGTCATCTGGCTCCAGTGGCCAGATATGAATGGAGATGACCATGGATGCAAGGCAGTCAGGGTGAAACTGTCTTGCCCAAAATCACACCGCTAGTAAGTATTAAGTCCAAGGCTACATTTTCACTCTCAACCTCCCGACACCAAGGCCAATACTCTATTCACTGGGCCACCTAGATGTCCCAGGTAATTAATTAGTGGAGATATAAAAGGGCAGCTAGTTGGGAGTGGTCTGCTGCACAGTCGAGTTCCTGAAAGTCAAGGAGGAAGACATGTTTTTGAAGGCCAATGAGCAGTAGACTTAGCATCAGGGACAATTAGCATCCAGGTGTCCTGAAGACTCCAACATTCCACTCCTTTCAATAGACATTTTATGATCACCTTTTATGTGCATGCTCTAGGGTTCTTCATATGCAAAAATGAAAAGTCATCCAATGTAAATGATATCAAAAGTCCGTTTTCACAACAAAACAATGAATCTGTAAAGAATCATAAGAATGAATTCTCCCAATTACTAATCATTAGAGAAATGCAAGCGGATACAATCTTGGAGTCATTCTTGTAGCCATCAAAAGGATAAATATGAGAGAAGTTAATGAAATCCAATGTTGGAGAGGCTGAAGAAGGATAGGAACTTCACTGCATTTCTGATGAAAGCTTTGTATTGAACCCACTGAAACCAATTAGGAATAATGTTTCTTTTTTTAAGTCACTAAATTGTGCATACCTTTTGACAGCAATATAAGGTCTATCCATAGGATTTCAAATACAGAGGGAAAGGTCACATTTTTATATAATGGTAATGGCAGTAATTTTTGTAGTAGTCAACAAATCTGGAAGGTAAGTATGTTGCCCATTGATTACACATTGGGTGAACAAAATATGGCATATGCATGTAATGCGAATTTTTATGAGAAATTATGACTCCGAAGAAAAGAAATTTGAGAAAATCTGAAGGAACTTAATGATCAGTCGAGTAAGTAGAGCCAGGAACAGAATTTATATGATGTAAAGATAAACAGCACTAACAGTGAACAATCAAGACTTCAGAGAATTGATGATTTCAGAGGAGCATGTCTCCACATGAAGATAAGTAAACTAAAGGTCAAATTTTCAAAGAAGGCCAATGTATTAAATATATTTTCTAGACTGAATTTTTAGTTTTGTTTTTGACCTTACTATACTTAGCTGTGACAAGAAATTTTAATATTTTGGCGGGGACAAGTCATGAAATGAAATCATTTTTCATTGTGTTTTGTTTTTGTTTTTTGTTTTGCAAGGCAATGGAGTTAAGTGACTTACCCAAGGTCATGCAGCTAAATAAGAATGAAGTATCTGAGACTGAATTTGAACTCAGATCCTCCTGACTCTAGGACTGGGGCTCTATCCCCTGCACCACCTAGCTGTCCCTGATCATTTTTTAAAGACTATTAAAAAACCATATTTTTAAAATTGTATACATAGCCTCCATCTTCAAAGAGTTTATTGTGGGGCCAGATAGGAGTGGGATGCTATTTCCTCAGATATGTCACATTTTACAATCCACAAATAAATTTCAATTGCAAATCCAGTTACAATCTTCAAAAGTATAAGTTTTAGGGGATTCACAAATGAAAAGAATCATTTATAAAGATAATTTACAGATAAATGAATGACAAACAACAATTTCACGAAGAATTATCAACATGTTATGCATTTTCCAGTTCTCTTTATTGGGCAAAATGCTTTTTTGATGACAAAATAATTTAGCAGATACACAGCTAGAATGAACTACTTCCAGACAACACAAAAACGAATTGGATTTTTCTTCTTTGAAACACACAACAAAAAAGAAAGAATCAATAAAAGTGTCTCTCTGGCCAATTATGCCTACACAGTTGAGCAACAGAATGATCTTAAAGATGATTTAGATGCTAAATGTAAAAAACAGTAGCTTAAATATAGGCTCGATAATATTTAATATATAATAAATGACTTTAGATTAGCTCTTTAAAGAGTTTATGATGCAGGTAAGTATAATCCAAACCAGAGAGTGAAAGTAGCAGAGGAAAGATCCAGACAAAGTACTGGAAGGAAATGTGTAGAGGGAGAGAGACTCTTTTTGCTAGGAAGTCCAGTCAGCTGGACCAAGGGAACTGAAACATGAGATAAACCTTGAAGGAAGGGGTCTACCAAGCAGACATTTGGAAAGAGTGCCTCCCAAGCAAGTCTGATTGTGAATAAATTTCTGCCAAAGGATGCAAATCAAGGTTAAAACATGTCCCTTAGTCTAATTTTATCACTCCCTCTGTGATACTCACAGATTTGAAGATTAAATACTCAGAAGGCAGCTACTCCCTAGGATTCTAAGAAGTAACCTGGGGGCTGGACAATACAGATTAGGACTCACAAACCCCTAGCAGTGAGATCCACATTAATGATCATGCCAGTAGACACATTTAGTTTTTAGCAAAAGCCTTTACTAAGATGGCATAGTGAGAACAGTAGATACAACTATTCTTTCATAAAAAGGGGACTTACTCTCTTTAAAATTTAGTTTACAGATAGCACACTCTAACAGAGCACAATGGGAGACAAACACATGATAAAGAGAATTTAGTTTATGGAACTATAAGGTCTGGAAGTCCTTTCAGAGTCCTAATGCTATGTTCTCAGGATCTGCTCCTCTCCATAGTTTCATTCTTAATTACCAGATGTCATGCTTCATAAAGCTTAATTAATTACCAGTAGTCATGCTTCGCAAAGCTTAAAACTTAAAGATTACTCTCTTTCTGTATTCATGTCTGTCTGTAATATGTTTGTCTTCCTTCTACCAAGTGCAGTGTCTCCTATGGGCTCAGTAGCTTCCCTTCAAAGCTACATAGTCGAGGGGGACTGAGGGAAGAAAAGGGAAATTCCTCTTCTCCTCTTGAAGGGTCATCTTTCCCCAGGAAGTCCCCCACCCCTACCCCACTGCAATATCTCCAACTTTTAAACCCTCTCCAATAGCAATATTTTGTATTTTCTTTGTTTTGTCTTCCTCTGGACTAGTTGCAGGTAAGTATTATGACTAGTGGTGTTATGACCATCACACACACACACACCAACACACACCAACACACACTCCTCAACTTCTGAGTCTTGACAACCTAGAGCTTCCCAAGATCTAATTATTTTAAAGGCCTAGAGGCGTGCCTAACTTATTTTCTCATACTATTACTCTATTCTCATCTTAACTCAATCAGAAAAGAGTTTCTACCTCATAAAAGGATTAGGGCATAGATACATCTTGGTCTCACATTAAAACCTCATCTTTGGTAATTATATTTTATGATAACATCAACTGAGGTTTTGAGAGGATGAAAATCACATCCTTCATTTTTTACCATGAGAAGAACTCAAGAGAATTATATGAACTCTATGATAATAATATTTTGAAGAAAATGATGCCGACAAGCATGTGAATTGGATTAGAGGGAGGTGGGGGGGGGGGTCGGGGCTGTGCTAAGTCTCCTATCTCACTTGTTCTTCCAGAGCCATCTGGGTCCAGTGGTCAGATAGGAATCAGGACAATTGGAGACAGCCCTGGATGCAAGGCAATCAGGGTTAAGGGACTTGCCCAAGGTCACACAGCAAGCCAGAATCAAGAATCTGAGGCCAGATTTGAACTCCCATCCTCCTGAATATGGGGAGCTTTAGACATGGATTCCTTTAGAATAGAAAAGTGGCAACATATAGGCTTCTGTCTCTAGCCAGGAACAGAGGAGAATAGAGATGGAGGATCTGAACTGTAACTGTAACTGTAACTGTAACTGTAACTATAACTGTAAATATAACTAAACTATAAAACTATAACAAATATAACTATAACTATAACTATGACTGACTATGACTATAACTATGACTGACTATGACTATAACTATGACTATGACTATGACTATGACTATGACTATGACTATGACTATAACTAACTATAAAACTATGACTGGGGCTTTGCCCAAGGTGCCTGTCTTCTGGGGGTAGTTCTTCCTTTGGAAGTCCTCATATCTTATAACCCTCCAGTAATAGAATTACTAGTTATAGCTCTGGAGACTGGAAATCAGTCTTCAAGTTCCAACCCTCCTGTTGATTAGCTGTGACCATAAATAGATCATCCCCCTCTCTCCAAACCAGAGTTAGTTTATATGTAAATTAGGCCTCTTCATATTTACACTCCTTGCTACAAAGGTTCATTGCAAAAATGAGTTGGTGATTACTGTAAGGGTTTGGGGGCTCAGGATGTAATCATGTCTTCCCATTGAACTGGTTCAATCTTCATGATTCAGAGAAGGGATTTTTGAGAGTGTTATAAGGATTGCTTCCAATTGACATTTTAGGAGCAGCAGTAGCTTAGAATCCACTCTATCCTAAGATTTTCATCAGGAGAGATAGAGCTTAAGCCCCTTCTGGTCAGTCATTTTCCTTTCTTAGTACTTAACCAGCCTTCAGAATCCAACTGTGCCATGCAAGGTAGGATTATTATGGCTGTTATCATATCAAGAGGCTGAAAAGTATACATTTAAGGTCTGATTTGGCAGTCTCTTCATAGAGTGTAGCTATCTCTCTGTCGCTAACTCCAACTGGTTATCTTTCTTTTCTTCTTTGTCTTTCCTTCCCTGCCTTCTTCCCATTCTTTCTCTTTAGCTCTCTTCTCTGTTCACTCTCTATTTTTCTCCTTTTCCTTTCTTTTTTTCTTCTTCTCCTTCCCCTTCCTCCTATCTTGTGTTCCCATGGCAGAACACAGCCTGATGCTTTGCACACAGCACTTGTTTAATAAATACTTGATGACTGAATGAATGGTTATCTCTAGAACTGTTGCTCTCCTTCTGTTTCTCCTGCTGTCTCTCCCTGTATCACTTGCCTATTTTCTGCCTTCCTCTTTGTTTCTGTCTCTAGGTTACATTTTTGCCTCTATTTTTCTGTTTCTCTCTGAATCTCAATTGTTTGCTGTCTTTCTCATTCTCCCTCTTTCTCCTTTATGGGCATTCTATTCTTTCCTGTGCACCCTCGCTCTTGTGGACTCTCTATCCCTATGTCTTTCTCTTTCCTCTCTTTTTCCTAGGGATGAGCTAGGCAGATGGCACAGTCAATAGGATGCTGGCCTTGGAGTCAGGAGGCCAAGAGTTCAATTCATCCTCAGACATTTGATTCTTACTAGCTGTGTGACCTTGGGTAAGTCACCCTTAAATCCAGGACCATCTCTAATTGTCCTGATTCCTATCTTGTCCCAGGGCCAAGATGTCTCTGGAGGAGAAAGTGAGACTGGTGACTTAGCACAGCCCCCCCCCCCCCAGTTCTGATAGACAAATAGGATCTAACTCTCCAATAATGTTGCTGTTGATCATTTGTTTCAGTCATGTCCCTGACTCTCTCAATTTTGGATTTTCTGAGCAAAAATATTAGAGTTGTTTTCCACTTCCTCCTCCAACTCATTTTCAAATGAGAAAATGAGGCAAAATAGGGTTTGACTTGCTCAGGGTCACACAGCTAGTGAGTATCTAGATCTGGATTTGAATTCAGGTCTTCCTGACCCCAGACTCTTATCCACTATGCAACCTAATTGCCTGACAATGTGGATCATCTAAAAAAGTTCTATGCCCAAGGACATATAAGGTACCCAAGAAAGCTTTTTCTTTTCCTGGGGTTTCTTATAAGGCAATGGAAAATGTAGGTAGGCCGTCAATGCGACAGGACTTTATTCTTACAAATTATTCTAGAAATCACTGTGTAGCATGTAGCCACAGTAGCACAAATGACACAAAACTCTAAGGAGTTCATGTTTAGTTAAGTCTCAGTGTTGTACCATTGTGCCTCTGAACTGACAAGCATAAAACTTTTTTGAAAATGCCTAGGTTCCTCTATCTTTAAAAAATATATATAAAAAGATTTGGGTTTTATCTTGCCTATATTTTCCATTATGTCCTTCCTTTTACCCCTTACAGAGAGTCAACTCTTATTACACAGAAGAGAAAAAAAGTAGGAAAAAAGTCCAGTTCATCAACGAAAACAGAAAACAAAAACAAAAAAAATAACATTATATGTAATGTGATTATAATTTGCAGAGAATGATGAAGCTTTGGTTTTTCAGTTGTCATTTCTTTTCCAATTGTATTGTCATAGGTATTGTGAATATTGTTTCCCTACTTTCTTTATTTTGCATCAGTTCATACAAGTCTTCCTATATTTCTGTCTTTACCCTCTTTACCCTTTTCTTTTGCGTAGTTATATTCCATTATATCCATGTACCACAACTTGCTAAACTTTCCCCAATAAATGCATATCTATTTTTTAACTTCTTTTCTAATATAGTTACTATAATATTTTTGACAAATAGAAAAACTTTTTTATAAATGACTATTCTTTTGATTGAGTTATTTATAACTTCAAAGAGTAAGAACATTTTTAATCACTTTCTTCACATAATTCCAAGTTCTTTTCCAGAATGGTTAGAACAATTTCCAGCTCCACAAAGCATATTTGGGTGTCTGTATTTCTATAACCTTTCTATCATTTTGAGGCTAGTAGTAACCCTCATAAGAAATATAAAAGTTTGGAAGAGAGATGGGATTAGAAGAAAAGATAAAACAATGAGAATTTAGATGAATATTATAATTCAGTCTTGTCTGCTTATCTTCTTTGACTCAATCTGACTGAAAACACAATGATAGTGGTGTTAGTGGTGAAATCATAATAGTCACAATTTTGAAGCACAGCATCATTCACTAAGCAACATCTGTTAAAATTGCAAGACAGTTTGGAGAAAGGGCAAAGTATGAGTGTTCTGGGGAGATGGGAGGAGAGAAGGGAGTTAGGGGACTGGATTAAGATTAAATTCCTCACCTAGCTGTGTGACCTTGGGCAAGTCACTGAACCCATTGCCTTGCAAAAAAAAAACAACACCCCCCCCCCCAGAAAAAAGATTAGATTCATCAACTTCCCTAAGGGAACCACAACTAGACAAGAAGAGGAGATGTATAGCCAAAGGAGACTATCTGAAGAAATAAGCAGTTTCCCAATAATGGATAAGGGGTTTGACCTGGCTGTGTTGGAGACAAGTCTCCAGGATGGTTAGAGATGATTCAGCTTCCCAGTCTCTACTGGTTGACCTTTATTATTATTATCATCACGGATTGTGCACAGCTCCCATTTTGGAAAGACCGATATGATAAAATCTAAATTATTATACCTTATTCCCTTTCCTTTACTTTACATCCCAGTCAAATGGGGCTACTTGCTGATCCTCCCATACAACACTGCATATCTCTTCTCCATTTCTTTACATTGGTAGTCCTCTAGCCCTAGAATACATTTCTTCCTCATCTCTTCTTCTTAGAATCCCTTGTTTCCTTCAAGATAGAGCTTAAGCAGGAGGCCACTAGGTGGCGCAGTGGATAAAGTACTAGTCCTGGAGTCAGGAGTACCTGAGTTCAAATCCAGCCTCAGACACTTAATAATAGCCTAGCTGTGTGACCTTGGGCAACTCACTTCACCCCATTGTCTTAAATAAAAAACAATTTTAAAAAGATGGAGCTCAAGCAGCATCTTCTGCATGAAATATTACCCTAAATCTCCAGATGCTAGTGGTACCTTCCCTTCCCAAATTACCTTGATTTATTTTATATAGACAGGGGATCCCAAAAGTCTATTAAAAAAAATGAAATTGCACTAAGACTTCTGGGACATCCTATATAATTTCTATTTACTTATGTTCAGATCCATGAACATCCCCATAAAATGTAAGCACCTTAAGCCCAGGATCTATACCATTTTTATCTTTGATCCATAACATTAAGCAGAGTTTCTCTGCTAGATAAATACTTAATAAAGACTTATTGATTAATTGACTTGATTACAAAGGCAAAAAATAATAGGGGATAAAATCTGAACCCAGATCCTCTGATTTCAAAATCCAGTGGTTCTTTCTACTGCAACACTCTGCCTATTAACTATTACCCTCATAAAGTTTTCTGTTCTCTTACCAAACTTTCCAAATCTAGTTCTCCCTCTTCCTTGAGGTCTATTTATTTCAGTGATGTGTGTATATTTCTACATATACATAAAGATACATGTATCTGTATAAATGTACACATAACTACATACATGTCCACACATGTGTATGTGTGTTAATCTATGAGTATGTGAAGGTATGTATGTGTATACAATCCAGCAGGTGTTCACTAATTACTTTCTCTATTCAGAGTACTCTTTTGGTAAATGGAGGTGGAAGAGGAAAGGGAAAACCATGGATAGCCTCACTCCTACTTTAAACAGTTATGAACTCAAGACTTACAAGAAAGCATTCCTCCCTTAGTAAAACATCTCCTGTACATTCCTATGATTGTTTGCTTCAACTGAAAACACACTGCCATTTCACAAGGAGAGATCAGAGGAAGATAATATGGTGAAATGGTGAATGAAATTTACCCATATATCACTCAGATACCTTAATTTAAGAGGTTTTGATGGAGGAGAGAAGAGAAATGGAAGTCAGAAAAGTGGGTCCTGGGTTCTGATGGAGGTAGGGTAATTTGAAGGTAGTAAATCCCAATAACCTCTTTTATTTTTTTAATTTTGGTTTTATTTATTTTGAGTTTTACAATGTTACCGCACAGAAGGCAGTTTGTTAGTCTTTACATCATTCCCATAGTAAGAGCAAAGATGGAGTAAATGGTAACCTCAGAACCATCCTCTCAGACAAGACCCTGGTTAGCTGAGTCAGCCGTCTTAGGACATTTTCATGGATCCTTCTTAGCATTTACAGATAGAATCAGACTGAGTCCTTAGCTAGACTCCTTTGTTTTCCTGGGAAGAAAGAATACAGAATATTTATCTTGTGATAACTTCTAGTCAATTGATCTCAGAAGAGGCACAGTTAGGGCAAGTGATCCCAGACATTGAAAGAGAAATTCTCAAGTTCACAGTGGACCTATCAGAATAATGCAACTCTAAATAGAACAGTTTCCACATTATAGAAAGCTCTCTCAGATAGGAAAAACAGCCAAAGATAGATCACCAGTGTCAAAGAAATCTCTGATGTTGACTCTTGTGAGGTCAAATTAGCACTAAGACTCCTGCTTGGCCTGCTCCTCCTCTTCAGATTTGAATCATTCCTGAATCCTTGGTTAGTCTCTCCATGTTAACAGGAGACTTTGCTGACTTTGAAAACATGGCAGGAATGACTTTCTTGGGTAGCACTCATCAAATGGCTTCCTATAGGGTAGCTACATTGCAGAGAAGCTCAGCATTCTCTTAGGGTTCACTCTTGAAGAATGATGAGTGGAAAGCTCCAGGGAAGAAAGAGAAAGGAAGGTTGAAACCATAAATGAGAACCTTTCCTCAACCCAATAAATTTGCTACCAGCTGGCACTGGCCCATAGGAGGTTTCCCTCTTTCCAAGAACAATTTTTAGATTGAGCTTAGGATTCTTGGATGAAATGGACAGCTCGCTGGCAGTACTGGACTTGGAAACAGGAAAATTCATCTTCCCAAGTTCAAATCTGCCCTCAGTCATTTACCAACTATGTGATCCTGGGAAAGTTACTTAGCCCTGTTTGCCTCTGTTTCCTCATCTGTCAAATGAGTTGGAGAATGTAATAACAAGTCATGTCATTATCTTTGCCCAGAAAACCCAGAATGGGGTCACAGAGAGTCAGAAATGACTGAAACAACTAAACACTAGCAGAAGAATGATGATGACCAAGGAGAAAATGCTGAGTTCCAAAAATGGAACTCTAGAAACATTGCAGGTAAGGAATATTTCATGTAGGAATTTTTAATTTGAGTTGGATGTTGAAAAAAGCATAAGATTCCAAAAGGTAAATTTAAATCTTTTCAACATTTAAACCTTTGCACGTGACAAAAGATCATGAGGTTAACTATAGTTTTGGCTAGATAGCAGGCTAAATAAAATGTCTAATACTGGTGCAACAGGACAAGATCCTTTTATCTAGGTGGGGGTGGGGTCATGCTTCTTCTATTCTTCTCTCCTTCTCTCAAAGGAAAGGAGGCAAAGAGAGAGGAGGCAGACTCTTAAGTCCCTGGCATGGAGCTCCAGACTAGAGGCCAGGTTGTTTTCAGGTAGGAGATGAACTGTTCTGTAACTTTTCAAGAGGACAGAAGACACCAATACTAGATAGCTCTAGTGCAAGAAATGACCTGAGATGCTAATCAATGTCATTCTCCTAAATGAATTTGCTTTGGTTCCTAGAATTCCTAATTATGACTCTGGATGAAAGAAATTAATGTGAAAGAGGAGTGGAAAGGTAGATTATAACTAGGGGGGAGGGTTGGCTTAAATTCCAAATTTAGGAGTTCACATTATATATCCAAGGGGTATGGGAACATCTGAAGTTTTTTGGTCATTTGCTAAAAAGTCTATCTTAAACTTAGTTCTCAAGCCAGGCTTCCCAACACTCAGTCAGCACATTTGCAAACTGAAACAGCACTGTGTTTCACCTTTAAATTCCTTTAAACTTAAAAGCCCGAGCCAGCCATTTCCCTTGAATCATTTGGACAGATGCACTAATAATGATGATTTAAAGTGAGACTTTGATGTCAGTGCCACATTCACACTTCAAAAATATGTATTCAGGGCTGCACAAAAAGGGGGTAATTACCATTTTAGAAAAATATGTTAATTTGATGCAGTACATTTTGGTGCTGACAGCTCTTAGCTCTTGCACCAAATGGTTGTAAAATGGATATTACGGGAAAATATACTTTTTTTAGGGGGGGAGGAATAGGAGTCGAGCAAAAAGCAAAGAACTGAAATGGAACAGGACCCGCTGTGCGGGGAAGTAGGGCCAGGAATGGTGACAGTTTTTTCTTTTCTCACAGCCCAAGAGTAGGAAGCTACTGATAACATTGCTGGCAATGGGACAGGCATGGCACCTCAGATTCTGGAAGCATTAAATGTACAAATTGAATTGAGAAATAGTCAAATGTCTGATTAGGTTAGTTCTGCACTTGGTGAATAGACTCAGTCAACCATTCATCTGCCTGTCAGAGGGTCCCACCCACCTGTCTGTTCACTTTCCCCACCCCACATAGAGCCTTCCTCAGTTTGGAACCATAGCTCCAACACTATCACTTTGAATTCAGATAGTTTGAGGCTCCTCTAGGCCTCAGTTTCCTACTTGTAAAATGACCGAATAGGCTCTAAGGCCCCTTCCAGCTCTAAATATATGATCCTATAAGTCACTTTATGTCTGCGTACTCATCTATAAAATGAAGGGGGTTGATTAGGTGACCTCTTACAGTAGACCTGGATCTATGCTCTCCCTTCTGGAGGAGGGGAAACCAGGCAGCTTCACTTTAGTGAGCTCCCTTCTTTCCCTATAAACCATCTGGCCCTTTGACATAACTAAAGAACTGTCCTGATAAATAGAATGATGATGAATCGAGGAGTCCTGAACCCACTGAACTCAAAAGGAAAGGAGAAAGTTTAACGAAAGTTTGCCTAGTTGAAGAACCATTGTGGGCCAGGACTTCTTCCTTCTCAAGAGCAAGGCTCTGGAAAGAGACCAAGTTGTGTCCCTTTTACTTGATTTGGATTATTTCCTATTGGATGTATTAGATGCTTCCCTGAGAAAGCTGAATTGATAATGCAACCCTAAGGTCCTTCGCTTACTGACTTTACCTCTATCTCTGTATTCTCAAATGTGGCTACCTCTAGTTCATTTACAGAGCCTTCCTTAAATGCAGAAATTAAGGGATTTATTGCTTTCAGGACTTGATAGCTTGATTAATTATTCTGCAAGGCTCCCTGTCATTCCCAGCAATGGACCGCTTCCAAGTTCAGGGAAAGTAGGAAGAATCCTGATCTCAGATTCCGTTGAACAGATGATTGACATTACCAACCCCTCCCCAATAATTCAAAGGAAGAACAGCCAGAGGACTGCTTAGCCTGGAGAAGATGTAACTCTTATTTGCTGTATGTGAATATATAAAGAGGTATCAAAAAAAAAAAGCTTTCCTCTTCATGTTATATAAGAAACCCTAGAAGACATCCTGTTATATAAGAAAGAATTGTCTAATATTTAAAACTATCAACCAAAGGACTTTCTTGTAAGGTAATGAGTTCCCTGACACTAGAGGTATTTAAGAAGTCTTGACCCAGATACAATAACAAGGATTTTTGCATAGAATAATCAGTTGCAATTAAACTGAATTCAAGTTTATTTAACAAATACTTATCAGCAGTACCCTAAATGTAATTCACTATGATGGGTAGTGGGAAAATGCAGTTTAACAAAAAGGGAGAAAGAAATATCCCCTGATATTATCTTTCACTAGCATGGAAAGAAGTATGGCATATACAGACGATATCAGAAACTAGCAAATACCAGATATTTTGAGTGGGAAAGGGTACAAGAAAAATGGGGCAAATTCAGGGGGGGCTTTATGCAGAGAGGGTACTTGGGACGATCCTAGAAAGAAGTTAAGCCTTTGAGGTGTGGGAGACAAGAGAATTCAAGGAGATAGACTATCCGATTTATTTCAAAGGCAATAGGGATTTCTGAGATGTGAACTTAGTTACACGGACTGGGCTGTTTCTTCAGAAGATTATTTTGGCACTTCCATGAAGGAAAGAATAGGGAAGTAAAAGGAAACTAATTGGCTGGCTATCATGAGTTAGAAGAAAATTTAGAGTTGATGAAGTCTCCTGTATTCATTTTTACAGATGGGGAAACTAAGGCTCAGTGATTGAAAGGGTCATGAAGATTAGTAGCAGAAAGAGAATTTTTTTTTAATACTCTGGATCTGTAGTGCCCTCCCTCTTACATCACACTGCTTCTAGGACCTTTGAACTCCTACCCATCTCCAGCCCTCTATGACTCTAACATATAACTACCATTACTCTTTTCACCCAGGCCATCAGTTATATGTTCCTTTGATCTTGTCACAAACACTCACTTTACCTCCTCTGGTCTGTTAATCACACTTTTTATTCAACCTTGACTCCCTCTATTTCTGTGGCATCACTCCAGAGACTCAGAAATAAAAACAAGTGACTTTCTGGCTTTTTCCATTTTCCTCTTCTAGCTTTGCTGAGCATCATACGCTGACCCCTGCAGAAAAAGTCATCTCCCTGTACCCACCCTCTAAACCTTTCCTACCAGTGCAGATCAAGTCCCCAGAGTTCACGTTCCTCTTAGCAGCTCTGTGAGGCAGCCAATCATAGTCCTTTATGGCTCATAGTATCTCACTTGGTCCTCTGAGAAAGCCTGTGAATTTGGTGCTTTTATTATCTACATTTTATAGATCAGCAAAATAAGGCTTGGAAAGACTACGTGATGTGCTTAGTATCTGAGTAGGATTTGAACCCAAGTCTCTAGTCTTCAATTCTATACATTATGCTATGAAGAATTATTAACCCCATTTTACAAATGAGAATATTGAGACTCAGAGAAATCAACTTGTTCCTGGTCACATGTTCCCAAGTATATGAACAAGGACTCAAATGCAGCCCATTTGACTTTAAATCCAGGGTTCTCATTATACAATATTGTGTCCTTAATTTATCTAATGGTCATCACTTCCTCTAGACCCTCAAGGAGAGATTTCCAAAAGATAAACCAATATTTTATCTGATGTTATCCTTTTAGCATACAGAAACCTTTATCAAAACTGGTTCAAAAATGCCAACATGATTTTTGTCAACGTATTATCAAAATGTGGTATCTGAAATCCATCTTGTCACAGTTGTACCTACATTCTTTTTTTTCTTTATTTCTAGTGGCTTTCTCTTATTTCCATAGGGAGAAAGCATGCAATAGTGGGGAAAGAATTAAATTTGTATCTGGAGGATGGGTTACTTACCACCTCTTTGACTTTGGGAAACTAAGCTTCCTGGCCCACCGTTTCTTCATTCATATAAAGTGATTGAGGTTGGTTGGATCCTCAACATCTCCTAAATTTTCATTAAAAAACCTTTGGAAATTCTTAATCCTATGAAGAAGTTGGAGGTTAGCATATTGGAAGAAGGAAAATGAAGAGACTGGAGCTCCGAAGTGGATTCTAGCTCTAAATCTATGAGGTCCATACTCATTTGAAATCAATAACCTTCTGATCTCTGATTTGACTTTTGAACTTTTCTCGTATTCCCTTAGACAAAACGGAACTGAGAAACCAATTTGTCCTTACCTTCCTTTGAGCCTCATCTTAAAAGCACACTACATAATAGAAATTTGCAATTTCCTATGCAATCATATATATAGATGAAAAAACTGAGGCCCCAAGTATTTGTGATTTAGCAGGGAGTGACCCGCTAAGGTCATTAGATGACATATCTTCTCTATTATAAAGAAAAGGAATACCTTTTCCTAAGGTTCCAGGCTGTAGATCAGCCCTGAAAACCTGAGTACTATTGATCATGTTAATATATATATAATATATAAATATATATTATATATGTGTATGTCTCTCTGTACACACATACATATAGATATATATTTATGAGAATGCTAATTTTATTTGCTGTTTGTTAAGCTCAGAATTATTTTAAAAATGAAAAAAAAATTTATTTCCTGGGCGAAATCCTAAGGACAAAGATGATGCCTGTCTTCACTCTTAACAGTCTGAACTCCCAACTTCCCATTGTCAAAGAACAACCCTGAAATCTCTTTTTATTTCTTTGAGAATTAAAACATCTCAACTAAGTAATGGCATGCTCATTAACGAAGAAAGAGTAAGGGATAATAAATACAGGACTTGGATCTTACTGTTGCCATGATGTGCTTATGTAAGGGAGAACTGCTAACTTCCCCTCCTCCCTCAGGTTACTTGATGCAGCCACAGAACATAATCACACATGAAGAGGTTTTACTGTGTAAACAAGATATATCTATGCCCTGATGCCTTTATTAGACTGGGACCCCTCTCTGATTAAGTCAAAAGGGGAACAAATAGATTGAATGAGAAAACAAATTAGCCACACTTTGGGACTTTAGATAGCTAAGCTCTGAGGAATTTGAGATGGTCAAGCCTGAAGGAGGGAAGATGAGATTTATCTTTCTTCTTTCTTAAACCACACATCAGGTTTGGCTTTCCTAGAGTTATTACAGGGGCAATTTGAATGCAGGATAGTTTACCAGAAAGTAGATCCTTGTTGAAGAAACCTTATCAAGAGACAAGGGGAGGAAGGAACAACTTTATTATCCTGCCCTTTATCCCTTTTGCCCTTTTCCTCTCTTCCCACTGCCCATATCCCTTTAAACCATAGTTATGTGACAAACAAGAAACTACTGCATCTAGTGTGTAGCAAAAATGTACATTGTAGAGAAACATGACTAAAGAGACAAAATCATCTGACACAAGAACTAGTTCTATGAGGTAACACTGACAATTTGATGTTAAGCCATGGAGAGAAGCACATCTGGGACCAGACCCTCTAATATGAAGAGTTTTGTGCATCTCCAGAGGTTTGCACATTGTAGCTGTGTCCCTTGCATAACAGATAAGCATTTAATCAAAAAAACATCAGTTACCAGCTTTGTTTGTAACTATATTTTCTACAATTTATCCTTGGTACTCTCCCCTGACTCAAAGACTCTGTCTTCATCAAAGAGAATATGCGTCATAATTGTAAAGTCTGAAAAACATTCCAATTGTTATTGGAAAACGTGATTAGTAGTACTCAGGTTTTCAGGGCTGATCTACAGCCTGGAACCTTAGGAAAAGGTATTCCTTTTCTTTATAATAGAGAAGATATGTCATCTAATGACCTTAGCGGGTCACTCCCTGCTAAGTCACAAATATTTGGGGTCTCAGTTTTTTCATCTATAAAAATAGGGAGCTGACCTAGATGACCAATAGGTCTCAAAGGCCCTTTGCAGCTACCAATTTTTGATATGAATAGAAAGATGTTTTTGGACTTCATTTTAAGACCTAGGCATATTGGATTTAGAGGTGAAAAGCACCTTGGGGCAGTTGAGACTAATTTTCTCATTTCATAGATGAGAAAAATAATAATATTAGTATTTGAATAGCACTTTAAGATTTGCAAAACACTTTAATAAGTTGCTTCATTTGATTCTCAAATCTCTGGGAGGAAAGTGCAATTGTCACTGAGTCAGAAGTTCAGTGACTTGACCAGGATGACACAGCTAGTAGAAGAAACCTTAGTATCTGAATCCAGATTTGAATTCAGGCTTCTTGACACCGGACCCTGGACACTCCCCACAAAGGCACCCGGCTCCTTTCACGTAATCACAAAAAAGGTTAAGGTCATCTCATTCAGGCTTTTCCTTTCACAAAGGGGAAAACTGAGGCACAGGGAGGGGGAAAAAACTCATCCATGCTCACAAAAACTCAATTAAAGTAGCAGAATCAGTATTTGAAAATATATCCTCTTGGCTTCAGCTGCATTCTGACCCTTCTGCTTATTAGTTTTATATCTTTGGATATAAAATCTCTCTGAGCTTCATTTCTCACCTTTATAAAAAATAAATGTGGGGATAGGAGAAGAGAGATGAATCTCTAAGTTCCCTTCCAGTTGCCTATTCCAAGATTCTATTAAAGGGACCTTTTTTGGCAGAATGACAGTGGGACCAATTCTTCTCTATGAAAGAGTGTGTGGAGATACCCATCATGTCTTGCTAGTCCCTAGATCTCATCTTATTGCTTTTGCGACCCTGCCTCACACAGACTGCTAAGAAATATATCTGAATTAGCCACCACCTTTCAAAAAGTCTTTGTAGAGGTGATTCTGAACTCTTTTAGCCCTTTTATTTTTTTCAAAATTCCCAGTTGCTATGAAAGTATATGTCGGGTTTAGGAAATGTATCTTTATGATTGGCCTGACAAGTTGGCATCAGCCTTGTCATAACATGTGCCTTGGGGAATCTGATGGTGTTCTCTCGTCATAAAGTCTGGTTCAACAAGGAATGATCTTTTGGCAGTTTTATTTGTCAGGGGAATCCAATTGAGCTCACCCCTACCCATTGATGCAGAAAATGCGGATGATGGCGCCAGCTGGGGCAGCTCTAGCTCCCTATGTAAGACTGTCAGACCATGAGCTTCTTCTTTATGTTGAGTAAACATATTACTGGGGGAACTGGGAGAAGAAGGAAAATGTTACTCTGGTGAATTTATTTCTGAAAGGGGAAGGGAAAAAGAAAAAAACAACCTGATAGAATGAATACTTAGGTAGAGACAAACTGGAAGCTTTCTGTTCCTAGGAGGTTCTCAGGACAAGCTCGACTTAGGATACTACCATTCCTTGAAGAATGGGAGGGGAGGAGGCATTTCAGATGAGAGTGGAGGAGTCCCAGGACTCAATATTCTGCATTATAAAATGAGATGGGGGGAGTGAATTGACCTACATGGTTACACATTCTAAAAGTAAGCTAAAGGAGCCTTGAAGAATTATCTCAAGCTACCTACTTTCAAATGAGGCAACAGATTCTGTCCTAATTATAATACTTGTCTTTTCCATTAGACAAGAGTAGGGATTGTTTTTTGCCTTTCTTAATATCACAGAATCACCAATTTAGAGTAGAAAACAGGTAAATGTTGAACAACTGAGGAACAAAATAAATATGCCTACCTACTTTTAAGTATAATCTGCATTATTGACATTTTCTTCATCATTTTCCTAAATGTAGCCAATGGACAAAATGAGAAATCAAAACCTGATTTGTAATGTATGCTGATTTCTAAGATATAAATACTCACGGAGTGGCTAAGTGGTGCAGTAGATAGAGCACCGGCCTTGGATTCAGGAGTACCTGAGTTCAAATCTGACCTCAGACACTTCATAATTACCTAGCTGTGTGGCCTTGGGCAAGCCTCTTAACCCCATTGCCTTGCAAAAGAACCCCCAAAAAGAAAAAAAGATATAAATTTAACAATTGTCTTTCCCAAAGCCTGTGTGATCTCTCTTCAGCACACTACTGGCTGAAAGGGATCTTAGCACCCACACAGTCCAATCCTCCCATTTTACAAGTGAGTAAACTCCCTAGCACTTAGTATAGGTTCTAGGACATAGGAAATGCTTAATAGATGCCCTTTTGGTTGATTTATTGAGGAATTCAATAACTTTTCCATGTTTATACAATTTGTGTACAGTAAGGCAAAATCTCAAACCCAAGGTTTTTGAATCTCAGTTTTTTTGGTTTTTCCACTTTGATAGTAGGAAAAGAGAGTAAGTATAAGGAATTTTCCATCTATCCAATTATTGAAAGGTAGCAAGCATGTTTCTCCTCATCTTTTCCTTCTTCCAACTAAACAGATGGTATCTTTAACCTTATCCATTTAGCACCATCTTGAGTCCTTTCAGCCTCCCAGACACCAACTTCTAGATACCCTCAAGTTTATTGATGCCCTTCTTGAACTATGGCAACCAGAACAAATCACAAGGTTCCTTGAATAGTCAGTCTGACCAGAACACAATTCAGTCAGACAATCATTTATCTAATCTTCTTATCCATTTGTACTGGAACTTAGGGAAAGATCAGGATGTCAAAATGCACAAATGAGGATAGAAGACCTTTCAGGAAAGCATCAGGTTTAAAAGCAAGCCATAAAAGTATCAGCATTTGGGTCAATAAATATGACCAAAGAAGAGTGGTCAGGACTGTTCACAGTTAATTAAGAACTAGTCTGAAACAGACAGGGATCTTCCCTGGATGCCAAGATGCCCCAGTTCTGTCTCTCCCCCACCCAAATATACCTACACCTTCCCTTGAACTCCCAATATCATGCAGCATTTGTCACTCAATCTGATTCCATATAGTATAACATGCCCTGCCTTCTTCTAGCTATAAGACCTTCAAACAAGTCATTTTAATTTTGTGAATCTCTATCCATTTCCACAATGTATATCAGAAGGATCTAGGTTCAAATCCTTTCATATGTTTACTAGTTGAATGATGAGCAAATCACCTAACCTTAGTTTTCCCATCTGTAAAAAGGAGGGGAAATGCATTTAATGACCTCTGTGGTCTGTTTTAATTCTGAATCTCTGCTTCATTGATCCTTGTAGGTATTATTTCAAAGTTTTCCTCAGTTCCCCTCCCCCACCACCTAGCACATAGTGTGAGCTTAATAAATTCTTGTTGAGGGGGCAGCTAGGTGGTGCAGTAGATAGAGCACTGGCTTTTGGAGTCAGGAAGACCTGAGTTCAAATTCAACCTCAGACACCTAATAATTGCCTAGCTGTGTGACCTTGGGCAAGTCACTTAACACCATTGCCTTAAATAAAATTAAAAAAAAATTCTTGTTGATTGATTGAAGCTCTGAATAAGCATCAATGAATAAACATGTATGAATTGCCTATCATGTGTCAACCCCTGTGTTCCAAGCTGGAAATACCAAGACAAAAGGTAAACATTTCCTTTACTCAGGAAGTTTCATTCCTAATAGGAATACATAGGAATATAATATACATGCCAAATAGAAACAAATTAATCTTAGAAGGGGAGGCATTAATAGATGATGGAGAGGATTTTAGATGACTTCTTAGGTCCTTTCCACTTGCTCATTCTATAATCCTCTGATTCCAGATCCTTCCTTTGACATTTATTTTTTCTAATATTCATTAAAACATAGCTTTCTCCTGAAGACACCAAAACTCTTACTCCTTTTTCCAGACACTGAATTACTCGGAGCAGTTCATTCCTCCTTGCCCTCAGAAGCCTCTTTCAGACCCTGCCTGCCCTCTTCAACCTGGCAAATCTCCAAGGAAGTGTTTCCTGAGGATTGATGGATTCACTGAAATTTAATGTGCCAAAGGAAACCCCATGAATGCCCAGTATCTTTTCTCCCAAGGAAACAAATTTGGGACAGCATCCTCTCATCCTACATACTTTTTTTTTGGTCTATTTGGCCTTTCTTTTAGACCTTATAGCAAGAAGAAATTGACTTTCTCTCTGTCTACCCAGAACTTAAACAGCTGGGCCCACCAGCTGCTAGGAATTATATCTGATAGAGTACAGAGTACATTTAGAACAGAAATTGCTGGCAAAAATTGAGGCCAGGGAGTGTCTCCAAAGTGATATATGGTACCAATGGAAAGATCATTTTTACAAGACTGAACCTGATGGAGATGGACAAGAATCATTAACATCTAGGA
Organism: Macrotis lagotis; assembly: GCF_037893015.1. Taxonomy (NCBI): domain Eukaryota; kingdom Metazoa; phylum Chordata; class Mammalia; order Peramelemorphia; family Peramelidae; genus Macrotis; species Macrotis lagotis. The sequence continues at coordinate 234,930,527 of NC_133662.1, read as the reverse complement.
AGGGGAAATGAAGTTCATTTAAAGGTGAAGCAATTGCCAAATAAGATTCACATACATACTACATACACATACAAACAGCATTGGATAGTGGAAAGGATATAGTGTTAGAGAGGCATGGGTTCAAATATTGCTTCAAATAGGAGTCATTAGATAGACAAGTCACCATCTGGTCTTATTTTCTTCTATAAAATAAGGAGGGACTGTATTTGATAGTCTCAAAGGTGACTTTCCAGCTCTAAATCTGTGATTCTATAAACCAGTTCTGAAATTTTCCAGAGTATTTAAATTATTCTCATTTAGTTTCAACTGACCAAGCCACACTAGTGAAAAGTTAGAGTTATGCAAATTTTTAAATGTAGTTTTATTAATTAAGATGCACATAGTTTTGGGAAGGGGTTAACAAACCATCTCCAAATAGTATTCTTTGCATTTCAGCTTAGATAGTTAAAATCCACTCTATCTATATGAATTATTCATATTTGTAAATAAATTCTTCTGAAATATTTAGAAATGTTTTGTTTTCTTGGAAAGACTCAATATTCCCTTTGAAATCTTACACTCAATTTGCTTTAATATATTCTCTTAAAACATATCTAGATATTTATTACATAAGAAAGCTACATCTCAATCCCTTCTTGTTCCAAGTATTTGCAAATGTTGAACTATTGTGATCACAATAAAATCTCATCAATATGATATAATTGCAGAGGCCAATCTGAATTATTTGGACTTATAGCTACTTGATACAGTTTTTATTATTTTGAAGTATAGACAGTTATCTAAGTAAGCTAGGTTAATAAAGCTCATTCATTCATTTATTCAGTCAAAATGACTTGGCAGATCCTCAGATCTAATTTCATGAATAGATAGAAATGATTTATAATTAGCATATCAATTGTTTGAATGTAAATGGATGAATCTAAAGTACTTGAGTGGGATTGAAAAACTGAGTTTTCTGCAGTATTCTAAGCATTCCTCTCTCTTCCCTGCTTAGAACTTTAATCTGTTTTACAAATCATTTCTTGAAGGAATCCCATAGGAGTCCATTTCTGCTCAGCTATGGCTGACCTATTTCATAGTAAATCATCTAAGTACCTTCTATGGGCCAGGAACCGTATTGGGCATCAGGGTACAAAGAAAAATCAAAAACAATTGCTGTCCTCAAGGAGTTCATAATCTGGGAAGATAATATTCACATGTCTAAACATTTAGAGGATAAAGATGAGATTTATAATTTTATTAGAATAGGGGATGGCCCAGGTAAGAAAATTTCTTCTATCCATGCAAATCTGTATCATTTCTTCAACTCAGAATCTCTGCCTAGGGCAGTTTTACCAAGTTGAATAAAGGGAAAGTTTTACCAAAGTTTTACCAAAGTTTTTACCAAAATTTTACCAAGATGAATAAAACTAAAATTGTTGTTCACTCACGTCCAACTCTTCATGACCCTATTCAGAGTTTTATCTTTTACAGAGATACTGGAGTAGTTTATTATTTCCTTCTTCAGTTCATTTAACAGATATGGAAACTGAGGCAAATAGGGTAAATTGACTTGCCTAGGGTCACACAGCTAGGAAGTGTTCAAGGTCTGATTTGAACTCAGGAAGATTGGTAGTCATATTTACAATTTGGCATTTGATATCCACTATGCTACCTAGCTGCCTCCAAAATATAGATGCCTCCAGTGTATATCACATTTCATTTTAGGAATAAGTTAATTCCACAGAGTATTAATGAAAGTATAAAAAATCATTAGTTCCATTTCTATTTGAGTTTTATATCACTGGCCTAGAGCACTGTGACTTTAAATGAATTGCCCTGGTCAATAAATGTCAAAGGACAGATTTGAACCCAGTTCTTCTTGTCTTCAGATCATTTCTCTATCCACAATGTTGTCCTACATCTCATATCTAAGAATATACAGATCTTTTCTAACTCTCTCTCTCTCTCTCTCTCTCTCTCTCTCTCTCTCTCTTTCTCTCTCTCTCTCTCAATGCATATATATAAACACATATTTGTAAATGTACATATGCAGAATATATGACTAGATATAAGATAAACTGTTATTGTTGGCAGGGGGAGTCAAGTGTGTGTAGCAAGGCACTAGCATCTATGGGTAAATCAAGAGAGACCTTTCCTAGTAAGTGGCGCATGAACTGAATTTGAAAGAAATTTAGGATTCTAAGTTGCAAGCATTTCAAGAAAAGTAATGTTGGGTAACTGGTGAGTGATGGGGGAAAGACACAGAAGAATGATCAAAATAATTAAAGGAGTATGGTCTTGGAGAAGGTGAGAGAAAAGAGAATTAAAAATATATAAGAGGGGGTGGCTAGGTGGCGCAGTGGATAGAGCACTGACCCTGGAGTCAGGAGTACCTGGGTTCAAATCTGGCCTCAGACACTTAATAATTACCTAGCTGTGTGGCCTTAGGCAAGCCACTTAACCCCATTGCCTTGCAAAAAACTGAAAAAGACAAGTATATAAGGAAAGGTGAGCTTTGTATCTCATGTTCCTGTGGTTTCTGATCTGGGGTCTCATGACATTTTGCACAAACATGCCTAAAGTTTTAAGAAATGTTCCAAGAATGATGACTTTATTGATGAACTTTTGACCCAATGTCATAATTGCCCATGCATTTACTATGCCTTCAGACATCTTAAAAAAAACCCTTTTATTTTCACTTCCAAATTCTCTCCCTCCTTCCACCTCTTCTGCACCTAATGAAAAAGCAAGAAATAGGATACCCATGATGCATATGGAGTCATACTAACCCTGTGCTAAATAGCCTATAGTATTACAAGACTTTTCCCAAGTCACAAAACATATCAACACAAGGGAAACTCCTTCCATAACCAGTCTTCAATTTTTTCAACCCCTCTGATATAAAATGGTTTCATTTGGCTCTCTGGTTCCCCATGCTGATAATGTAGTTTGATGGTTGATTTGAAAACACTAGCCCTTGAGGCTGGGTTAGTTCTGCCCACAAACACTCACTATAAGAGCTTGAGTGAAGAAAGAGAGGCTAGAGACCTACTTATATTTCCTGGTAGTAGCTACTGCTTTCCTGCTGTGTGGGATCAATTGCATAGACTTTCTGACTAGGGTGACATCTGAAAAGAGGAAGGTCATTTCATTGCTGCAGCAAAAAGAAATGAGGTCCAGGATGTTACAGACTAATTTTGAGATGGAAAGGAGAGAAACAGAAAAAGTTTATATTGTAGGGTAGCAAAGTAGAAGATGAGGCCACCTCCTGAGAGGAATGTGGGAATTAATGTGGGAAATTTGATAACATTTAATAAATGGAGATGATAGCAGAATATATGGATAGATAGATAGCTGAAGCATTTATTCAACATGCATATTTATTAAGCCAGGAATTGTGCTAAGTATCAGGAATACAAATAAAAGTAAAAAAAAAAGAAAAAGGACAGTTCCTAATTCTTATCTCAAGGAATTTGCATTCTAATAGGGAGCACAAAATAAAAGGAGATAGGAAGTAGTGGTGGTGGGAGATGCAAGATTTTTTTTTTATTTTACTTTCTTTTTGTAAGGCAGTGGGGTTAAGTGGTTGGCCAAGGCCACACAGCTAGGTAATTATTAAGTGTCGGAGGCCGGATTTGAACTCAGGAACTCCTGACTCCAAGGCCAGTGCTCTATCTACTGTGCCACCTAGCCACCCCTGAAATGCAAGATTAAAATGCTGGGAGAGACAGTAATAGATGGGAGAGAACTGAATAGGAGAGAACTGGACTGAGCACTTTTAAAAATGGTGGTCCAAGACAGGAGCTCAGCCAATCAACCAACTGATTGATAAACATTTATTGTGGGGCCCATTATATGCTAGGCACTGTACTAACAACTGGGGATATTAAAAGAGGTGAATGACAATTCCTGCTCCCAAGTATCTTTCAGTCTAATGGGAAAGAGAACATGCAAATATGTACAAAGTAAACTAAGGGTATAAATATGTGCATATATTTATATAATACACACACACATATATTAACAAAGGGAAGGCACTAGAATACTGGAATTAAGAGTTGGGGTTGGGGAGGGAAAGCTTTCAGTAAAAGAAGAAATTTATTTGAGATTTAAACAAAGATGTGGAAGTCATTAGGTGGAGTAGAGGAGGGAGAGGGTGCTAGGCATTGGAGAGAGTCAGAGAAAATGCCCAGAGTCAAGAGTGTTGTTTGTGGAATAGTCATCCCACTCCTGGGATGGAATAAATTACTTATTGTAGTTTCTAATTAGATTTTCTTAAATCATTGTTTGATCTGGTATGAATTTCAGGTTTTTCTGGAGTCTGTATGTGGGATCTGAGGGGTAAGGAGGAAAGTTGGGAAGTCTGTCCCCATTCAGATAGTTACTTTGGTTAGAGGTCCTCTCAGCTAATATAGTTTGGAAGAAAAGACAACCATATAAACACTTGCCCAAATAAGGAGAGAATGATTCTATAGCAATTGTATGTATAGGTTCAAAGGGGAAATAGAAGATTTTCCACAATGAATAAATAAGTAATTAAAAATATAAACAAATAAAAAGTTATGAAAGAAAGAACTAGAAGGGTAATAGCTTAAAAGAACAAGTGGTAAACTTACCCAATATTTGAATTCCTAGAAAATTGCAAGAGACAAAAAAGAAATCAATGACTCCATGAGTCAGAAACAGAACCAAAAGAACAGTTGAAAAGAACGGAAGGAAAAGTAAAATAGTTGACACGAGGTCATTTAAGAATAATGGACTCCTGAAAATGATGAAAAATAATTTCAGAAGCATGGATACTATACTTCAAGAATGTATGAATGGAAACTACCTGTGTCTAAGAGAAAAATGAAGATAGAATTTCTCTCCCAATCATTTCCTGAAAGAACTCTCCCCAAAAGAAAAGTCCCAGGAATGTCATAGTCAAAATCCAGAATTCCTATGAGAAAGAAAAAAAAATATTGCAAAGATATAGAAAGATGTCATTTAAGTCCCAAAGAATCAGTCAAGATCACCCAAGACTTGGCAGGTTCTATGAGTACATATATATGTATATACACATATATGTATATGTATACATAATAAACATTGAAATATATAGTCTAAAAACAAGAGATAGACTTACCATTTAAAAAGAAACAATAATAATAGCTCTTTACTTTGTAAAGTTGTAATCTTATAGCAGGAAAATGGATATTTAATAGCATGAATAAAATGTGACCATTTTTGGTAAAAAGAACAGAAACAAGAATCAAGAGAAATCAAGAGAAGCTAATTAAAGAAATTGGGAGACGTCTCTGGTGATATAACACTACTATTCTAATAAAAAGAGAAGAAAAATATATTCTTTTTGAATCCGGTCATCTTCTAAAGCTAAAGAGGAAATTAGAAAAAAAAAATTAAGGACCTAGTAGAGGGCTGGGGGAATAGGAAGTAGATTGGTTCTGAGTGTTTTAAAAAGTGGGGGGGAAGTGGAGATTAAAAGAAACACACTGATGTAAATTGAATTTGGTACTTTGGAACAAAGCTTTATGTCACCTTGGTTTCGATTTGTCCAGAAACTCATGGATAGCCTAACAAGTCTGGAAATCTTTGCTTGAGCAGCTGCAGGGATGGAGAGCATATCTTTCCAGACAGTCAATTTTGTTTTCAGATACATTAATTTTCAGATAGATTTTCTTTGCTTCAAACTCAAAATCTGATTCAGTACAGTTTCAACCAAATGAACCTAGTTTATCCCTCTGAATCCAAGTAGAACAGCTTCAATTCTTCTTCCATGTGGTCACCTTGTAAACATTTGAAGACGGCTGCCATGATGACAGACTTAGTTCCTCTCCAAATCTTTTCTACTTCAGGTTCCTCCTACTCAGCTCTTTAGCCCAGTTCTCAACCGGCATGACCTTGAGGTCCCTCCTCATCCTGGTTGTCCTCCACTGGAGCTTCTAGAGTATATTCCTTTGAATTCATAAAGACAGAAGTAAAACCCTCCCTTTGGACTGGAAGGAGACATTGAGTTATTTGTCTCATAGGACTAGAGTAGTCCTTCTTTAAATTAATGTCTTCTATTGTAGAGCTCTTTTAGACTGGGCTTGTGGGCAGGGATTCTACCAAGGGATTTCTAGTCAGAATCTCAAATATCCCTAAATCTGTGGTCCTTGGAACTCCTAAGGTCAGGGCAATCTCTATCAAACATGGAGGGGAGGGAAGAGAGCAATCCCCATTTGTTCTTCTTTAAAGGATCCTTGGGAAGTTTTACATTTGCAAACCTATTTGCCAAGATGCATCACCCACAGAGGGTGAAAAAGAGGTACCATTGCTTCCCCTAGAGAAGTTTCAGGCTTCTGGGGAGTAATCAATAAGTAATTAGAATGAGTCAGGGAATTGAATATACTGTGTGATTGATGCGAGTGAAGTGGTATAATAAGCAAGGGCAATAAGTTTTTAACCCTTTCTGAATTTTACAATGTGACTTCAGCATTGGGATAAGGAAGATTTTCCTATCACTCTCGGAATAATTTTCCAAATGGATTTGATTTTTTGGGGGGCGGGGAGGCTTGCTTGTGAGAGTATCTCTAAAAAACCTTCAAGGTTTCTAGATCATTCAATCGCTACTTTTGTCTTTTGTAAAGTTGGTCATGAAAATGAAGGGTGCCTTGACCCCTCCTTCTGAGAATCATAGATTTGGCATAGGATAGACATACAGTACATGCCTCTCATCTTATAGATGAGGAAACTGAGCCCCAGAAAGGTGAAGTTACCTGGCTACATTCACACAAGTATTAAATGGCAGAACTAGGTTTCAAACCCAGGACTCTTGACTCCAACACAATCTCTCTGTCTAATGTACTATACTGTCTCTAATGCTCTTTCCACCAAATCATAATGGAATGATGCTTCCTGAGATCATAAGATCATAGATTTATATTTACTTCAGTGACTCCAAGGTGAGGTATAAAACTGAATTTAAATCCAGCTTTTGAGGATCAATCAAAAATTAAAAAGTGTTTTTATGTGTATGGCATTTGCAATGTTCTGGTGATAAAATGAATAAATAGATAAAAAAACCAAATAAAATCATTCCTGCCATCAAAGAGCTTACATTCTATTGGGATCATTGATTTTGAGAATTTAAGGCTGGACACTAACTGATCTTCTAACTCATCCCTTTCAATCTACGGTGCAGTGAAAACAACTCTGGACTAGGAATCAGAGGACCTGTACTGCGGATGTTACACTGTGTGTGGAATGTTGAGTAAATGATCTTATCTTTCTGTGCCTTGGTTCTCATACCTGTAAAAGAAGAGGAGTTAGACCACATGACCTCAGAAAATTGTTCCATCTTTAAATCTTTAAAGGATCCTTGGGATCTTTAAATCCACTTAACATGAACTAGCAGTTAGTAAGCACACACACACATATATATATATGTTAGATGTTATACTAGATGCTGGAAATACAAGGACAAAGGAAAGAATCAATGACCTTAAGAAGCTTACAATCTAGTCAGGAGAGATGCTATGTATCTTTATAGGTATCTATAAAATGAATACAAAGTAATTTGGTGGGCAAATTTTAAGAGGTATAGAGAAAGGAGAAATGCATTCTCAGTATGAAGAGATAGATGATAGATAGATAGATAGATAGATAAATAGATAGATAGATAGACAGATGAATAGAAAGACAGATAAGATAGATAAAAGAGATAAATAGATGACTGGATGGATGGATGGATGATAGATGGATAGATAGCTTATTTCTTACATATTAGTATGTGTTAGGCACTGTGCTAAGTGCTGGCAAGATTTTTCAGTTTATATTTTAATGGGTAAATATAACATAAAATGAGGGAAAGGGAACTAGAAGGTAGGAGTGGGAGGTAAGGTGGAAAAGTCCAGTGAGTCAGGTGTAGATCCAAGAGAGAAGTAAGTTTGTATGATCTAGGTTCTTCATGGGGTGGTGATTTCAGTGGGAATTCACTAATCAGATGAGGGATCAGATGGGCAGGAGTATTTTCAGGGTGAGTAGGGTATTTTCTCAGAAGTAGAAGAAACAAGATGGTAAAGAGTATGAATGGCCTGGGCTCTTAATGAAATAGTCAATCATTTTAATTAAATAGTCCCAAAGAATGAAATTTATGAATCCATGATTGCTATTTAGCAAATGTTAGTCACAAATGGATCCATCTCCAGATTCTCAGTGCAGAATTTTCATATATAAGGTAATGGAAAGAGCCCTGGTGTCTGCCAGATTCTGCGAACACAGGTATTCATTCTACATGTATGTGTGTGTGTGTGTGTGTGTGTGTGTGTCTGTGTCTGTTGTAATAGATAGAACATAGAGTGCTAGAGTTGGATTCAAGGAGACTGGGGTTCAAATATCACCTTAGCCACTATGTGACCCTGAACAAGTCACTTATGAGGTCCAAAGGTAGGCCTCAATACAAGCAGCTGTAAAATGAGGGTCCATTATGGCCCTAAATCTATAATTGTCTAACTGAGGAACTCTTGCAGTCTTTGGAAAAGGAGTGTTATGGAGATATAACATGAAGATCATTTTGGTTGAATTGTATTGTGTGTGTAATTTATTGTATGTGTGTGTGTGTGTGTGTGTGTGTGTGTTTGTGTGTGAAAGAGAAATAGAGAGAGACAGACAGACAGACAGACAGTAATATTTATTAAGCCTAAAAAGGTAGATTGGGTTCAGATTATAAAGGTCTCTAATGCCAAACAGGTGTTTTCCAGCTCCAAGATCATAGATTTATAGCAATGATGGACCATTATTATGCAGCAAGGAGAACTGAAGCTTAGACTTGTTTTTGGTCATACAAGCATCGAAGGTAGAATTTAAACTTGATTCTCCTTTGATCACTTTCCAGAGCTCTATATTCTTATTTCCTACAACACACCCACACATAATCATACCTATCTGAAAACACACAGAGGTAGACTCAATCCCAGGGTCCCCAGGCTCTGGCAGACTCTAGGGCCCTTTCTATTACCTTATATATGAAAATTTTGAACTGAGAATCCACAAACATGGACCCATTTTCTGGCTCTGACATTTGCTAGGCAGTTATCATGGAATCACAGTTGTAAAATGGAAAGGGATCTCAAAGTCCATTCAGTATGACCCTTTCATTTTACATAGGAGGAAACTGAGGCCTAAGGAGGTTGAGTAACTTGCCCAAGGTCATACAACCAGAAAGCTTAAAAGGCAGTATTTCAGTTTAAACCTTGAGTTGGGGTGGGGGGGGGGGGTGTTAATTCCACTAACGGTGCCTTTGATTCTTTCTTCTTAGGTCTCAATTTTCTCCTCCTATAGAATGAGGACACCAGGTTAGATGACTGCATTTTTCTTCTCATATCTTATGCTTTATGACTGTAAGGCTCATAAGTCTGGTGGCACTTCCAGACAGTTCTTTGCCAGTGGGCAAGTATTTTGCACATAGAGACACCAGCAGAACCTGCCAAGCCAAGCCTGTTCCATCCTTCCTTTGCTGCAGTAGGATCCAACAATGTTGCCCTCAGCTTAAAGAATACAACCAGGGTCATAAGATAAAAGGGAGGGGGGGGTCACTTATGCTTCTAGTGATGAATGAGTCCCAGAGTCTCTGCACCACAGTCTGCCAGTATCTCTATTCACTTCAAGGAGTAGTTATCTATTGCACATCCTCAAATGTGTTTTTGTTTGCTGTCTGCTGTTGATAATGCTGACAATGATGGACAAGGCAATTTTCTCTTTCCTGTCTCAAGCCACAGTCTCCATAGGTCTGGCCCCAGGCACCTGGTCCAACTTGGTGCCTGCAGGTATCACTGTTTTCCTCTCTTCTGGACTTGCAAATTAATTCCATTTCACTTCCACAGTTTTCCTAGTGGTGTGTATTTGAGACTGGGGGAGGGGAAGATGAGATGGGGGGCTGGGCAACGACTTCACTGAAAAGGACAGCTTGACATCTATCCATTCATTCACTCAATAACCATTTTGAAATGTGCTAAATGTTTTACTTGGTATTATGAATGCAAACAACAAAAGCTATCTGTTATATACTACCTATAATTGTATGGAGGAAGGAGCCAAATATGTGTGTGTGTGTGTGTGTGTGTGTGTATGTGTGTGTGTGTGCGCACGCACGCATGCATGTGCTGTGAGTTCTGGAGTCGAACAGATGAATAAAAATGATGAACTGAACTGAGCTCTGAAGAGATCATCAATCTCTGACCCAACATCTGTGGAGACTGGTATGGGGAGAGCGGTACCATGGACAATAGTGGAAGTGGGAGTAGCTGGGTTGGTATTTCTGCCTTTCTCTGTTAGCTAAATTCTATCTTGATGGCACTGCTCCTCACCTGTGGAAGACCAATCTACCAAAATTCCATCTCAGCCTCTAATTTTCTTTGATCCTTTATTATTCATCCCTTCTTCCCAAGACAATAACAACGATAGCTCCCAATACAAGTGCTTTCAGGTGACTAAGTGCTTTGTACATATGATCGTTTTTGAATTCTTATAACTATCCTGCAAACCTCTCAGATGCTTAGGAGTCTAGATTTACTGTTCAAAAAGGATTTTAGATCATCTAGACCCAGGTCTGCTTTTTAATAGATAGCGAAATTGAGACTTGAATGAGGTCTCATGACTTCCCCATGGTCACTGTACAATCATTTTTCAGTTATATTCAATTCATCATGACCCTATTTTAGTGGTTTCCTTGCAGAAATACTAGAGTGGTTCTCTTTTTCTTTCACTGACTCACTTTATAGATGAGGAAACTGAGGCGAATGTGGTTAAGTTACTTGTCTGAGGTCACACAGCAAGTAAGTGTCTGATGCCCATGAACACACAGATGCAAATGTTAGAGAGGATTCCAATTCAGGTCTTCCTGACTCCAAGCCCAAAGCTCTATCTATTATCATATGCTGCTTCCACAATATGCAACATCCCCTCCATCTCCTTTCATATACCACATCTTTTCTTTTTACTCTACTTGCCTTTCTTTTAGCCTGTGAAGTCACTATTTTAGTGTGAAAAGTCTCATTGTAACTTAAATGCTCTTTCTATCTCCGTAACTTAATTGGAAGGTAGCTTTTAAGGCTTACTCTTCTCCTAGTCTCTTCAAACCTCCGAGTGGGGGAACAGAGCTTGCTAGTAATTCATTCATCATTCATGAATAATTTCTTTCATTCATTTATCCACAAAAATATATTAAGTATCTACTATGTATCAAGCCCTTTGCTAGGAACTAGGGATACAACAGTAAAAAATGAATCATTTGCCCTCAAGGAGCTTATATTCTCTTGGGGGGGGGGGGGGGGAAACAACAGTTACATAAAAAAGGAATTTCAAATATATGAATAGTGAGTAATTTGTTTGGATAGAAGGTACTAGCAGCTAGGGAAACCAGAGTCAGATCAGAGTCCTAAAGGAAGGAAGGGATTATAAAAAGGTGAGAAGGGAATGAACTTGTTTTCTTCTACAGTTTCCAGGGCATTTTCCACCTTTCTAGATACTAGCTCTTCTTTTGGAACCCTAGGTAACCCCCTCACTTAAATTACTCTCCATCCTTCCTTAGCCCTGTAATACACTAGTTTTGAATCCAGTATCTTTGTCCTCGATCACTTTAATCCTTACTCGCCTCTCTATCAGATGATAATTCCTTTAGCAAGGAGCCCAAGGTTTCCCAAGGGAATCCCTTAAAGTTCCCTCCTTCCAATACAAAATTCACCCGTACTTTTATCTTCCCCTTCCTATCAGAGAAAGTGATGTCTTTCCTCCTTGATCTCTTTTCTTCCTGTCTACAGCTGGACCTTGCTCCAGAGATCCTCCCCTCCCTTGACTGTTCATCTCCATTTGCTCCTAATCCATACTCAAGTCAATCCATCTGAAAAACAAATGAACAAATGAGAAAAATGCAACAGAGGAGAAAAGGAAACCAGCTTCTCTTTGACCTTGCTGCCTCCTGAATTTCTGTCCTCTGACTTGTCCTCCATGTATAGACCACTGCCTTGCACAAATATTTTCTTTCTTTTTTTCCAAATGAAACTGAGATTTCAGTGATATAGTAACCTTCTGATGAGGATATTCCTTCTACCTATGTCATTTGATATTTGTTCTGCTATCTTAGAGAGCTAACTGGGGCACTGAAATCGTACATGATCATGCAACTATTATGAGTCAGAAATGAGACTTGAACCCATGCCTACTCAACTCTAAGGCTAGAAATGTATTTATTGCTCTTCTCATATCTTGCAAACCTATAGAAGTTTGCAAAATTCATTTTGTATTGATTTGGCTTGTTTTTCATTCCTACTGCTTTATCGAAACAATTATCTGCTACTAGTACATTAATAATAACAGCTTCTTGTTCTTGCTTATGTTCTCATTCTCATTCTCCTCTTTCTTCCCAATTATAGCTAATTGACTTGCCCAGGTTCACCCAGTTAGTAAATATCTGAGGCTGGATTTGAACTCAGGTCCTCCTGACATTGGGATCAGTGCTCTGTCACTTGGTCACCTAATTGACCCCAATAACTTCTTTTTTTTTTAGGTTTTTGCAAGGCAAATGGGGTTAAGTGGCTTGCCCAAGGCCACACAGCTAGGTAATTAGTAAGTGTCTGAGACAGGATTTGAACCCAGGTACTCCTGATTCCAGGGCCAGTGCTTTATCCATTGCGCCACCTAGCCGCCCCCCCCCCCCCCCCCAATAACTTCTTAATAGTCAAATCTAATGGTCCGGGTTGATTTCCAAGGGACTGCATTCTTTTCTTATTACTATTTATTACTCTCCAACAATGGATTATATTTTTCCTGTCCCTTTAATGTATATTACATAAGGCTCTTCTCCCTCATCTATCCACTCTTTGAAGTTAACTCTCCAATTTATATCTCCAGTCTTGATTTATCTCCTGATCTTTAGACACTATTTTTCACATATCTTGTATAGTTCTCATGACTCCCTTATACTCATACCAATAATTAATTTCTGACTCCTCCTCTTTTTCATTTCCCTTTTCATTTTTATCGTAGCCTTGGTCATTCAATTTGACAACCCTGGCATCATCTGGTAATGGCTACAACAAAAGTGAAGAAGTAATGAGGAACAACTAAGATGAAAGAAGTTAAACAACTTACTCTACACCACAAAAATGTAATTTCCAGCACTGGATTTAAAATGTGTCTTCTGACACCAAATTCAACATATTTCCCCCCAAACTGCATTATTTTGTTTTACTACATAAGTTTGACTATTTCCACCTTTGTTACATTTTTTTTATATTGATCCTCCCATGTCTACTCATACTATGAATCCTCCCGTGGACCATCCCAACAACCTCCTACTTTTCTCTGTCTCCAATATTTCTACTTTACAATTCATCTGACACATATTTGTTGTTAGAATTTCCTTGCTCTTGCCTCTCTGTACAAACATATTTATAGCAGTGTTATTTGTGGGAGCTAAAGTCTAGAGTCAAAGTAAATGCCCAGCAATTGAAGAATGTAAATTGTGGTATGTGGATGTGGTGAAATATTATTGCATTATAAGAAAAGACGAATATAAGGAATTCAAAGAATTATGGGAGGACTTATATGATAGGATATTGAGTAAAGAAATCAGAGCCTGAAGAACAATGTACTCACTCCGTGTGTCTACAGAAATGAAGAAGGCATTGCCTGGCAACAGAAATTAGGTTAAACACAATTGAGTGTATTACTATGCTTTATTAAAGATAAAACCTTCTCCACATAAGAAATGATCAAATGCAAGATTTATATGTTCTTAAGGTCCTAAATAATCTTTGATGCCATTCTGATTATTGATTTTTGAAAAGTACATTTTAACTATAATCATGTATGTTTGTGCTTGTGATCACTAGATTTTTATAAGTAAAATTAATAACCCATGGTACCACTTGGACATGGAGATTTAGACACTAAGGGATGAAATTCTGTGGGAAGAAATGGAATTCTTTGGTTTGATGTGACCTATGGTAGGAAAAGGAGCTTTGAATCTCAAAGGGACAATATTGTTTTTCCTCTCCTTCTGCTGGAAGGAGAATATTTGAGAAGTAGAAAAAAAATGGTTGAGGAAGTTCAGCTCAGACCTGAGTAACATTAAATGGCAGCATAAGGTAAAGTTTTATTCTCAATTTTATTCATTATCAGGGATGCAAATTGAAACAATCTTTTCATGAGACAAACTTGGAATGGTATGGTGGCACCTAGCTCTTGTCATCTGGCCTCCACCTGTCCTGAAGATCTCTGGGGTGGTGGGTGATTGACATGGACCTTTGGTTGTGGATGGAATTTATTTCTTTACTCAATTTATCGAAGGATAACACAAGTTCTGTCTCTCCTACCCTGTTCTTGGTTCCTGAGTCTGTAGAGTCTTCATTTAAAGTTGTTTTTTTTCTGTCCTTGATGTTCACAATTCCTGATTGAATTAGTACTATAATACTAGTTTATTCTTGATCATCTATGACCAATAATAATTGCTTTGGATTGTGTTTTTCATTATTTGTGAACAAGTAGTTATAATGAGAGAGGAACACCGACTTGGTGCACAAGTGGAAGTGACTCATTATTGGTGAATTTGAATACTGATTGCTTGCATGGGCATGTTGTGAAAGGACAGATTGATTTATTATTAATCAACAAATGTACTTAATTAGATAGAGCTGGATCTGGGGCATCTGCCCTATGATGAAAGCTAGTCAATCACCATTATTTTCTGGGCAGAATGATGCTGTTAGTTCTGCATCATTTCCCCGCCTCTTCCTCCCCATTCTTTCTCCTTATGAATGCCCAGAGAAATCTCTCTGTAGAGGTAGAATTGATCAAGTGCTTAGAGTGAATCATACCCATTCAGAGGAGAGACAAATTGTCTGGACAGGGCCAGTAAAACTACATTTCATGGCGGAAGAGGAAACAAATATCCTTTCCTTTCATTGTTACCTTTAACCAAGCAAATTCGAAATCCAGGAATGATAAAGGACAGAATAGGAACACAAATCTAGATTTGTAAGGAAGCTCATGTAAGGGACCATCTTGTATATCACCATCATTTTACAGTTGAGAAAACATAGAACCAATGAAAGAAAGTAACTTGATCAAGGTTAACCAGGTAATTTGAAATAGAGATGGAATCTGAGATATGAAATGAACTTAAGTGAGGTCCTCCAGAGTGAGCATACTCTTTATAATACTACCTCCATCTCCAAACTTTCACTGATTTCCCGAGAAAAGTCCAGTATCTGGCATTCAGTCTTTAAGCATTGACAGTAACCTCCCTTTCCAACTTTATCTCATACTGCCTTACTACTGGAACTCTACCTTTCAGTCAAAGTGATTGAAAACAGTATTTCTTAAAATTGCCCCCACACTTTCCTATCTCCAAGGTCTAGCTTATGAGAAGTCTTTCACCTAAGATATCCTTTCCTTTATCATTGCCTGTAAAAATTCTATGTAGCATTCAAATAGTCTGAATCTCATCTACTCTAAGAAGTCTTCCTCAATCCATTCTTCATGCCATGTTCAGCCAGAAGTGAGTTTCAGACTTT
The DNA here is from genome assembly GCF_037893015.1 of Macrotis lagotis. Lineage (NCBI taxonomy): Eukaryota > Metazoa > Chordata > Mammalia > Peramelemorphia > Peramelidae > Macrotis > Macrotis lagotis. Next base: position 234,914,991 of record NC_133662.1, on the reverse strand, counting down.
CAAAGAACTTTGTTTTATTTACCATGATAAAAAGTCTACCTTATATCATGTCTGTGGCTAAAAAAAGTTTATGGCATTATCTCCTTTACACTATTAAAAGACCTCAAGGCCATGCACTTGGTTTCAGGTTCATTTGCTGTGGCTGTTTCTCACATCAATGAATTAATTAGCAAGCATTCATTAAGCCCATACTTGGAGCAACTTAATTTGTGTTAAATTTTGACTATACAAAGACAATCAATCAATAAAACATCTTGTTTAATTGCAACCAACTAAGCATTGTGGAAGCAAAAGAGGAGCAAAAAAAAAAGTCTCTACCCTCAAGTAGTTTATGCTCTAATGGGGGAGATATTATATATAAGATATATGCAAATATAAGATAAATGCAAAGTAAATGCAAAGCAACCTTAGAAATAAAGGTATTTACAACCCTAAGTAACAGGATATATATCCTAGAGAAGGTAGCATTTGAGTTAAAACTTAAAAGAAACCCGAGAATATGAGAGTCAGAATGGAGGGAGAAGATTGCAGTCAGGGTACATGCCAATACAAAGGCATGGAGATGGGAAATGAGTTGCCATATGTGAAGGGCAGCAATTAGCAATGTTTGAACTATAGCATTCATGCAGAAGAGTAAAAGATGGATGGATTGAAAGGTTCCAGATTCTAAAAAGTCTTAAAAAATCAAAGTAAGGTATTTTGATTTTATAGATAATAGTCACTGATATTTATTAGAAGGGAGGTTAATGGTAATATCTGCACTCTAGATAAATCAATTTAGCAGCAGTGTGGAGAATGGAAGAAAGTGGGGTGATACCTAAGAAAGAAAGATCAATTAGAAGGCTAGCGTATTACTCAAGAAATGAACTAAACCTTGCTCCCAAGCAGTTTAGATTCAATAATAATTATGGCAAGTTGCTCTTAAGTGTTTATTGAATGAATTCATTGAATGAAACAGGTATAAGAAAGGATAATCATTTCCTTCTGCTAATGTTCTTTGCAATAATTGGGAGTTGGGATTGTAGTCAGTCAAACAAACGTGAACCTCACAATAAACTCCTCTCAGTGTAGTTGTCTTAGGTATTTCCTTTCCTTTCCTTTCCTTTCCTTTCCTTTCCTTTCCTTTCCTTTCCTTTCCTTTCCTTTCCTTTTCCTTTCCTTTCCTTTCCTTTCCTTTCCTTTCCTTTTCCTTTCCTTTCCTTTCCTTTC